>NW_011888807.1:10841080-10841596 GCF_000151845.1 Pteropus vampyrus
AACAACAACAACAACAACAACAACAACAACAAAACAGACACACAAGGACCAGGGAAAATGGAAACATAGACTACCACAACACAAAAGATAAAATGGTTATAGGAAAACATTATATTTCAATAATCAATCTGAATGTAAAAAGACTAACTTCACCAATAAAAAAAGGCACAGAATTGCAGAATGGATCAAAAAACAAAACCCAACCATATGCTGCCTCCAGGGGACACATCTCAGTTCCAAAGACAAATATAGACTCAAAGTGAAAGGGAGGAAATTGATATTTCAAGCAAATGGCATTCAAAGAAAAGCCGTAGCAGCAGTACTAATATCAGACAAAATAGACTTCAGAATAAAAAAGGTAAAGAAGGATACTGAAGGGCATTTCATAATGATAAAGAGAATCATGCATGAAGAAGAGATAACACTCATTAATATCTATGTTCCCGAACAGGGAGCCCCCAAATATATAAAGCAATTACTAACAGAACTAAAGGGAGAAACAGACCAAAACATTAT
>NW_011888807.1:10841646-10867487 GCF_000151845.1 Pteropus vampyrus
AGACCAAAACATTATTGTAGTAGGAGACCTAAATACCCCACTGTCCAATATGGATAGGTCATCTAAACAGAAAATAAATAAGGAAATAACATCCTCAAATGATACATTAGATCAACTGGATATAATTGACATTTACAGAGCTTTCCATCCCAAAACAGCTGCTTATACATTTTTCTCTGGTGCACATAGACCATTCTCAAGTATTTACCACATACTGAGACACAGAGATAGCCTCAACAAATATAAGAGGGTTGAAATCATACCAACCATATTCTTTGTTCATAATGCTTTGAAGCTGGAGATCAACTGGAAAAAGAAAGCAGGAAGAACCACAAATACATGAAGATGAAACAACATGCTACTGAAGAATAACTTAAAAAAACTAAAAAAGGAAGGAAGAATGAAGCCTAAAATAAGCAAAAGAAAACAATATCAAAATTAGAGCAGAATTAAATTAAATTGAAAGGAAACAAAAAATAGGAAAAATAAATGCACCAAAGAGCTTGTTCTTTGAGGAGGTTAATAACATTGACAAACCCCTGGCTAGACTCATGAAAGAAAAAAAGAAAAGACAAAAATAAACATAATCAGGGATGAAAGAGAAGAAATTATGACAGACACCTCGGGAATACAAAGGATCATACAATAATACTATGAAAAAGTATATAAGTATATAAATTTAATAACCTAGAAGAAATGGACCAGTACTTAGAAAGATACAACCTTCCTAGACTGAATCAAAAAGAACTGAAAAAATTTAAATAGACCAATAAGTAGTATGGAAATTGAAACAATCATCAAAAACCTACCAAAAAGTAAAAGTCCAGGATCAGATGACTTCACCAGTGAATTCTACCAGACATTCAAAGAAAATTTAATACCTATTCTCCTCAAACTCTTCCAAAAAATCGAAGAGGAGGTAATACTTCCTAACTCATTTTATGAGGCCAATATTACTCTGATGCCAAAACCTGGTAAAGGTAAAACAAACAAACAAAAAACTACAGACCAATATCTCTCATGAACACAGATGCAAAAATTCTAATTAAGATTCTAGTGAATAGAATACAGCAACATATTAAAAAGATTATTCGCCATGATCAAGTGGACTTCATCCCAGAGGCACAGGAATGGTTCAACATACGTAAATTGATTATTATGATACACCATAAACAAATTAAAGCATAAGAATCATGTGATCATATCAATAGATGCAGGAAAAGCCTTCGACAAGATACAGCATCCATTTATGATCAAAGCACTTAACAAAATGGGTATAGAAGGAAAGTACCTTAACATAATAAAGGCCATCTATGACAAACTCTCAGCCGACATTATACTTAATGGTGAAAAACTAAAAACCTTCCCTCTAAGATCAGGAACAAGATATAGCTGTCCATTATCTCCACTGTTATTCAATATAACATTGGAGGTCCTAGTGAGTGCAATCAGACAAGAGAAAGATATAAAAGGTATCCAAATAGGAAACGAAGAAATCAAATTCTCATTATTTATGAATGACATGGTTCTCTATATAGAAAACCCTAAAGACTCCACAAGAACGCTACTAGAAACAATAAGCAAATACGATAAAGTTTCTGGATACAAAATCAATGTTCAAATATCCATAGTGTTCCTATACTCTAATAATGACATGACAGAAAAAGAAGTGAAAAAATTATTCCTTTTACAATTGCACCAAAATAAAAATACTTAGGAATAACCCTAATGAAATGTAAAGGACCTATATAATGAAAAGTATAAGACTCTCTTAAAAGAAATCATAGAAGATACAAAGAAATGGAAAGACATTCCATGTTCTTGGATCGGAAGAATCAACATAGTTAAAATGACCATATTACCTAAAGCATTATACAGATTTGATGCAATCCTTATCAAAATCTCATCAGCATTTTTTAAAGAAATAGAACAAAAAATCATCAGATTTTTATGGAAGCACAAAAGACTCCAAATTTCCAAAGCCATCCTAAGAAAAAAGAACAAAGATGCCCCACTTCAAATGACATTACAAGGCAACAATAATGAAAACAACATGGTATTGGCAGAAAAACAGACTCATAGACCTGTGGAACAGAATTGAGAGTCCAGAAGTAAACCCATGTTTTATGGGCAAATGATTTTTGACAAAAAAACAAACAAACAAACAAACAAAAAAAACATACAATAAAGAAAAGAAAGCCTCTTCAATAAATGGTGCTGGGAAAACTGGAAAGCCACCTGCAAAAGAATGAAACTAGACTGTTGTCTATCATCACACATCAAAATTAATTCAAAATGGATTAAAGACCTGAATATAAGACTCAAAACAATAAAATGAATAGAAGAAAACATAGGAACTAAACTAATGCACCTTGGACTTAAAGAGGATTTTATGAATTTAACTTTAAAGAGAAAGGAAGTAAAAGCAAAAGTAAATGAGTAGGACTATATCAAACCAAAAAGCTATTGCACAGCAAAAGAAACCATCAGCAAGGTAACGAGACAACCATCCAAAATGGAAAATATATTTGCAAGCATCATTTCCAATAAAGTCCTATATCCAAAATACATAAAGAACTCATACAACTCAATAACAACAACAACAAAGAAAACAAACAATCTAATCAAAAAATGGGCAGAGGACCTGAACAGAAACTTCCCCAAGAAGACATACAAATGGCCAACAAACATATGAAAAGATACTCATCATTGCTAGCTATTAGGGATATGCAAATCAAAATAACAATTTGATACCATCTCATACCTGTTAGAATAGCTGTTGTCAACAGGACAAGTAATAACAAATGTTGGAGAGGATGCAGAGAAAAAGGAACCCTCATACACTGCTGGTAGGACTGCAAATTGGTATAGCCACTATGGAAAACAATATGAAAGTTTGACAAAAAAAACTAAGACTTGAACTACCATATCGTCCAACAACCCCTCTACTAGGTATTTACCCCAAAGACTTGAAAACTCATATCCGAAAAGATATTTGCACACCGATGTTCATAGCAGCATTATTCACAGTGGCCAGAACATGGAAGTAACTGAAGTGTCCTATGATAGATGATTGGCTAAAGGAGGTGTGATACATATATACAATGGAATATTACTCATCCATAAGAAGAGATAAAATACTGCCATTTGTGACAATATGGTTGGACCTTGAGATAATTATGCTAAGCAAAATAAGCCAACAGAAAAAGTTGAAAACCAAATGATATCGCTCATATGTGAAATATAAACCTAAAAGCAACAAACAAACATGACAAACAAACGGAGACTCATGGATATGTACAATAGACTTGTGGTTACCAAAAGTTAGGGGGTGGGGTGAGGAGCAAAATCGATGAGGTAAAAAGAGTCAAATATGTGGTGACAGAAAGAAATCTAACTATGGGAGGGGAACACACAATGCAATATATATGTCTTAACTCTTAAATTTTACATCTGAAACTTACTGGATTTCATTAACCAATGTCACAAAAAATAAATTCATTTAAAATATTTTTAATAAAATAAGTAAATAAATAGTGAATTTAGAAGAAATTGTAGCTCTTAAAAAGAAAATAGTGAGCCCAAATTAGTATGTTAGTAGATTATCCACATATAATTCTATAGTGAGCAATAGAAAATGTTGTATTGGACCTAGATATTAAAAAATGGTGAAATGGAGCATAGAAAAGTAGCATAGTAGTAGGTAGGGGGAGAGAGTTGAAAAAAAAATGAGAGAAAAAAATAGAAGGGTTTAAATTATCACAGAATATAAAAACAATGAAGAGAGTGATTCACTGCAAAATCACAATATAGTCAACTCTCATTATTAAGATTCTGCATTTGCAATTCATCTACTCCCTAAATTGTATTTGTAATCCCAAAATCAATACTTGAGACCTGTCCACAATCATATGTGGACATGTGGGAAAATTGAGTTGTCTAATATGTACATTTTCAGGTGAGATAAAATAAGGAGATATCCTTTTTCTTGTTTCAACTCTCGTAATATAAATAAATGTCATTGTGTTTTATTTAGTAACACATTTTTTCACACTTTCATATTTTTGTTGGTGATTTCACTGCTTGAAATGGTCCAACAATAGATGACTGGATAAAGAATCTGTGGTATATATATACAATGGAATATTACTCAGCTTTAAGAAGAGATGAAATATTGCCATTTACGACAATATAGATGGACTTCGAGATAATCATGCTAAGCGAAATAAGCCAGACAGAAAAAGTTGAAAACCACATGATATTACTACATGTGGGATATAAACTTAAAAACAACGAACAAATAGGACAAATAAGCAGAGAGACGGGCAATAGATTAGTGGTTACCAGAGTGTTGTGGGGAAGAGGGAGGAGGAAGTTAGATGGGGTAAAAGGGTTAAATACGTGGTGACAGAAAGAAATCTAACTATGGGAATGGAACATACAATGCAATATATATATATACGTTACTGTTGAATTGTACATCTGAAATTTACTGGATTTTGTTAACCAATGTAACCATAATAAAAATAAATAAAATAAAATATAATATTTAAAAAATAAAATGATCCACAAGCATAATCCTTAAGAGCCATCTAATGTTCCATAGGAGAAGACTGTGATGTGTCTTATGGAAAAAAAAGAAAATGTGTCTTATATAAGCTTCTTTTAGAAAGGGGTAGTGGTGCTGTTGGCTATGAGTTCAATATTAAAGAATCAACAATGTATATTAAATAAGATGTCTTTGAAACCAGGTTATATATTGACTAGTTGACAAAAATTGTGAGTAGAGCCTTTTGGGAACCTAGCCCTGCATTTCCCTTAAGAGCAATGATTCAGGATTTGCTAATTTGATGTTTGTGGAATTTTATATAACATAATTACAGTGAATAATGAGAACTGATTGCATGTTACATACCTGTTGTCACAGCGTTCTAATAATTTTAATGTTAAAAAGGAAAAACCTGATGACAGATATTTTTAAACAGGTAACAGTTAAAAATGATAGATCAAATGACCACCCTTGCACAGTACCTGTCTTCAAAATTTGCTTGCTTTCCAATGTTATAAGAAACTCTACATTTAGCATCTGTCATACCTTGGACCTATACAAGGTGCTTTATATACATTAGAATTAAATCTGTGAAAACTCTAAAATTTAAGTGTTATTAACTTTATTTCATAAGGTAAGAAAATGACGTTCATATTGACTGAATTACCAGTCTAACATTGCATGGTCAGTAAGAGATGGGATTCTTCATGTATCAAAATGATATTCTGCTTATACTTCCTAATATTATGTCATCACTTTACTTCATTTGAAAGATACAATTTCTCTGTCAGCATATCAACTAGCAATGTACGTGTAGATATTTCTATCAGCTTGTTTCCTGTTTAAGGTATACTATAGATAACTTATTCCCAAATTTTATTGTGCATACGAATAAGATCCTAGGGATCTTATTGAAATTCAGTTTTTGTCTCAAGTGTAACCTGTGATTGTAGAATTCTAACACTCCCAAGTGTTACTGATGCTCTTGGTCTACAGACCATGCTCTAAGTAGCTAACCGTTAGTAGTGCTATAACATCATGGCCTGTGGACTTACAGCAGTCTGGAAACTATTATTTTCCACAGTGAGATAAGGAACTTGTACAAGAATATAAATCAATGTCCATCTTCTTTTATGGTGAAAGTTGCTAAGAAACAAATGACAGATGAACTAAACGATGTGCTTAATGACATGGTAGATTTAGATTCTGACCCCAGCCCCTCACTTTATATGAGACACACAATGGGTAAAAACAAGTTTACTAATAAGCTACTTTCAGAAGCACATATTTTGGAGTTTGAGAGGACGTTGTAGTAGGTCATCAAGATGATATATGACCACAAGTTTGACCTGCAAGCTGGATTAGAGCAATTGGAGGCTCTCCACTCTCTTGGAATGTGTATTCCATTTGCCTTCCCTATGCTAGAAACTGCCCAAGGACACAGCCTTGACATAGTAATGTGGTGATAAGACCATCTCGACATTACTAACTCAGTTAAGGCTCCCTGCTTCATGACTAACTCTGGTTAGGGCCTCTATATAGACTTTTGAGATTTGGTGGGTGGGTGTGGAAAACTACTTTTCTCGTTGCCATTAAGACAAGCCTCATATGTAAATACCCTTGCTTATTAAAACTGCCACCTACCAATCTGGAATAGTCTGCCTTTTTTTTTCTTTTGTCTCTCCTTGCCCTCCATTTATGAGGGCAGGTTTCAGATTATACCCACAAAGCTCCTGGCCAGAGTTGTATCCTAAAGGAGAGGATATGCATTTTAAATGTAAAGGAGGAAGAGTAAAACAAGTTAAGCTAAAAAAAACCATTAGCTGTAAAAATAGAAAAAAATCATGCTGTGAAGAGACATGAAAACTGGTTACCTAGAGAGAATACTACCAAGAGAAGGGGGAAAAAAAGGTGGCTGGAATCAAAGGTAGACTTTTCCTATTAAATCAATTTATCTTGGGCTATGGAAGAATGGTCTTCCTACCATGCAAGCTTTAGAATCTAGGAAATGGTGGTGTCACTAGTTCTCAAGTCAGGCTAAACATTAGAAGCAATCTTGAGAGTTTTTAAAAAATTATCTCCTTAGAAGCTATGATTAAATTGGTTTGCATTCAATTGCTTGATCATTAGCATTTTTTAAACTCCCCAGGGGAACTCAATATATAGCAAAGGTAAAAATATCTACATTACAGATAATTAGGTCTCTGAAGGCTAACTTGTGAATCTACGTATTATTTATAACATCATTTCTAAGGAAACGATATTATCATCCAGTTTTTAGTATTATCAATTCTTTACAGAATTCAGAAGAAATTAAACAGTTTGTGGGAGGGGATAACACTAAAGAGAAATGATTACTAGGACAATATGAATTCAGTGAGTAGTATTTGGGATAAAGAAGGCTTATTTTTTTTGGTAGTTACTTTCTATAAAATAAAAGGAATTAGCATGATAACAATACTGTTTTACCTTTCTTTTAGCTCGAAAAAAAGCACTTTTGTCTATATTAATATTATGTGTGATATTAAACACAATTCTATTGTACAAATAATACAGTATTAATCATTTAAGACTGAATTCCTGAGATGGTCAGGGACTTGACTATTTATACAGTTAGGTTTAACAACACTACATTTGCTCTCCTGTAAATCTCGGGTGCACAAAAGCACAGATAAAGTCTTTCATTACAGCTTTTGGACAAGATGAAAAGAGGAGTGTTAGAATATAAAGCTAATAGGTGAATTTGTAGATCATCAAATAAATTTATCCAAAATATTTTGATTGTCATCAACCTTGATAAAATTTTGAAGTGAGTAGATCAGAGTTTGTCCTAATTCTATAATTTTAAATATTTATTAATACTAAATGTGATAAAGATATAGGAGTTATGGTTATCAAATAAAGAAAGCTGAGATTGATAGCAACTGTTTTGCATATCAGAATTCATAGTTAAAATCCTGACAAACTAGAATAAGAGGTCAAATATGGCAAGATCAAATTTTATATGTAGATAAAAGTCTCCATTAGGTTCAAAAATACCAAGTATATTTAAAGAGAGCATATTAATTACTTTTAAACATTTGAAATATTTTTATGTAGAAGAGAAGTTTAATGTAGTTTGCAGAGACCTCCATGACAGAAATAGGAGAGTGAACAAAAGATCAAAGTAGTTCATAACAGAATACAAGAGGATTTTTTGACAGTATAGGAACTAACATTCTTAGAATCTTTGTCCTTATAAGAACTCTGGAAGAGTGATCTCACCAGAACTAAACCATGCTAGCACCTATTGTGGACTTCCAGACCCCAAAACTGTGAGAAATAAATTTCTGTTTTTTATAGGTCACCCAGTTTATGGTATTTTGTTATAGAAATCTGAGTAAGTGAAGACAAGGTTACATAAACTTTTTTGATATTTTAATAATGCATGTAGATTATGTGTGAATTATATTAAAATTAGATTTCCTTTCATTATTTAAAAAATATGTAATAAATTTCCAGGAACCTTTATAATAGTTTTCTAGTGGTATAAAAGATATAAGAAAAAGTTGTAGCATGGAGGATATTTTTATGGTAGCTCTTTACATAGGGACTTGAAAATAATTTTTTCCAATTATAATAATATTAACTATATGTTCTGAAAACTTCAAGATAGAGAATATGTATATTTGTACTGTAATTCTAATTTTTATTTATCACTTTTTAGTTTTATTCATTTATAAGTGATATATAACATTGTGTTAGTTTTAGGTGTACAGCATGATGATTTAGTATATGTATATATTGCAAAATGATTACCACAATAAATTTAGTTAACATTCATCACCTGACATAGTTACAATTTTTTCACATGATGAGAACTTTTAAGATCTGTTCTCTTAGCAATTTTCAAACATACAACATTGTTAACTTTATTCATCATGTTGTACATAACACCTCTAAAACTTATCTGATAAGCGGAATTTTATACAATTTGACCAATTTCACCCATTTCTACATGCTTCCCTCAACCTTGCCTCTGACAACCACCACTCTGTTCACTGTACTTATAAATTATTATTTTTTTAGAATTCACATAGAAGTGATATCATACAGTATTTGTCTTTCTCTCTCTGACTTATTTCACTTAGCACAATGTCCTCAAGGTCCATCCATGTTGTTGTAAATGGCAGATGTCCTTCATTTTATGGCTAAATAATATTCTATTATACACACACACACACTTGTTCTTTATCCATGTATTTATTCATGAACACTTAGTTTGTTTCTATGTCTTGGCTATTGCATATTGCTGCAATGAACATGTGAGTGCAGATATCTCTTTGAGATAGTGATTTCATTTCTTTTGTATATATACCCAGAAATGGAATTGCTGGATCATATGGTATTTCTATTTTTTAATTTTTTGAGGAAACTCTATACTGTTTTCTATAGTGGCTGTACCAATTTACATTCCACCGACAGTACACAGATGTTCTCTTTTCTCCACATCCTCAGCAGCATTTATCTTTTGTATTTTTGTAATAGTTATTCTAACAATGTGAGCTGATATCTCATTATGATTTTGATTTATACATCCCTAATAATTAGTGAGGCTAAGTACATTTTCATGTACCTAGCTGCATAAGTACATCCATATATTGAATGGTTATTGGTTATTCATATATTTGGAAAAATGTTTATTCAGATCTGCTGCCCATTTTTTAATTGGATTATATATTTTTTTGCTATTAAGTTGTATGTGTTACTTATATATATTTTGCTTATTAACCCCTTATCAGATGTGTGCTTGCAAATATTTTCTCCCATTTCATAGGCTGTCTTTTTTTATTTTGTTGTTCTTTTTTTTTATTGCATGTAAGCCTTTTAGGTTAATGAAGTCCCACTTGATTAAGTTTTACTTGATTAAGTTTCTTATGCTTTAGATGTCATATCCCAAAACTCATTGCCAAGACCCATGTCAAGAAGCTTCTTTCCTATATTCTCTTCTGGGAGTTTTATGGTTTAAGGTCTTACATTTAAGTCTTTAACATATTTAGAGTTAATTTTTGTTAAGATTGAAAGATGGAGGTTTATTTTCAGTTTTTCACATGTGACCACGTTGATTTTCCCAGCACCATTTACTGAAAAGAATGTCTTTTCTCCATTGAATATTCTTGGCTTACCTGTCAAATATTAGTTGACCATATATTTATTCATGGGGTTATGTGTGACTCTCAGTTCTGTTCTATTGGTATTTGTGTCTGATTTTATACCTGTAGTATACTGTTTTGATTACTATAGCTTTGTAATATCATTTGAAATCAGAAATTATTCTCCAGCTTTGTTCTTTCTCAACACTGCTTTGACTAATTGAGGTCTTTTATGGTTCCATACAAATTTCAGGATTTCTTTTTCTGCAAAAAATGCCATTGAAATCTTGATAGGTATTGTATTGAAACTATACACAGCTTTGGGTAGTATGACCATTTTAGTAATATTAATTCTTCCAATCCATAAACATAGGATATCTTTCAATGTATTTATGTCTTCTTTCACTTCTTCCATCACTGTCTTACAGATTTCAGTGTGGAGATCTTTCATTCCCTTGGTTAAATGTATTTCTTCTATTTCTTTTATTATTTTTAAGCTATTATAAATGGGTTCGTGTTCACTTTTTTTCCAATAATTCATTGTTAGAATATAGAAATGCTACTTAATTTTGTATGTTGATTTTGTATCTTGAAACTTTACCAAGTTTGTTGATTATATTTAACAATTGTTTTTTTATTTGTTTGTTTGTTTTTTGCTTTGTTTTGTTTTGTTTTGTTTTTGGTGGAGTCTTTAGATTTTTCTATATATAAAATCATGCCATTTGTAAATAAAAATTTATTTTTTCCTTTCCAATTCTGATGCCATTTATTTATTTTTTTCTTGCCTGATTGCTCTGGCTAGGACTACCAGTACTGTGCTTAATAGGAGTGGTATAAGTGGGCACCCTTGTCTTGTCTCTAATCTTAGAGAAAAAGATTTCAACCTTTCACCATTGAATATAATGTTAGCTGTGGGCTTGTTACATATGACCTTTATTGTGTTGAGATATGTTTCTTCTGTATCTGATTTGTTGAAAGTTTTTATTTTGAATCGATGCTGAATATTATCAAATACTTTTTCTACATAAATTAAGATAATCGTATAATTTTTATGTCATTTTATTTATGTAAAGTAACACATTTATTCAATGATCTTTGCATCTCAAAAATGAATCTCACTTGATCATGTATATGATTTCTTAATGTGATGCAGATTATGGTTTGAAAAATCTTGTATTTATATTTATCAAGGATATTTATTTTTGTTGCTGTCGTTTGTTTGTTTTGTAGTGTCCTTATTTGGCTTTGGCATCAGAGTAACATCAATCTCATAAAATTAGTTTCCTAGTTTTCTTTCCTCAATTTTTTAGAAGAATTTACAAACAAGTGATGTTAATTATTCTTTAAATGCTTGGAAAAATTTATAAGTGAAGCCATATGGTCCTGGATTTTTATTTGTAAAGAGGTTTTTGATTATTGATTAAATCTTCTTACTTGTTATTGGTCTATTCAGATTTTCATTTTCTTCCTGATACAGTTTTGGCTGGTTGCATGTTTCTAAGAATTTATCCATTCTTCGAGGTTGTCCTAGAAAAAAAGAAAAACTAGGTTTTCTTGGCTATCTAAGTTAACCAAGAGTCTACTTTCATTCTTAGGAAATAATATGTTAAAGGTTTCTATCAAAGTAATTTTAAACATTCACAGATATTTAATATGCTATAGTCTATCAAGAAGAGCTAGCTCAATAAATTATGAATTATTATAAACTGGAAGTTATGAACGTATTAAAAGAATAAGGAATGTGTATATTAGTATATACACTATCTATAACTAAATGAAAAAAAGGAATGTGCAGAAAGCGTGTGAGTATGCTACTTCTTATGTAATAAGAGGATTAAGACATATTCTTTGTCACTTCATAAATATGTACAGCATAACTAAATCAAGAGAAAAAACTGTACTTATTTTTATTACATAGCAATGCCAGCTTCTTTATTTTTGTGTATGTGTAGGTTAGATGGAGGTAAGAGTGAAATAGATTGTTCAATGTATAAGTATAATAATAATTATACATATATATATATAGTATGTCATATATACATACATATGTTATAGTACAAATATATGCATGCACATGCATACGTATATATGTAATACACACATGTACATACTATAAGTCCCAACATATATTTAACGTTTAAACTGAAATTTGCCCGTGTTAAATAAAAATGAATCATTCACTCTTTGTCTGAATAACTAACTCTACAAAAAGTTAATATCTTTATAGCCAATCTGGGACTCGATGTTCAAGTGGTTAACAATTTAGCTTTTTTTCTCTTGATTTTCCTGGTCTGATGCCAGGGTTTTGACACAGTTCTTAATAAGGAAGAGATTGCCTTGGGCTAGAGCCCTAGATATATGTATAAGGCAGAATATTATGGACTTATTCCAGGAGCATTAGGGAAAAAATCATCGGCACAATAGGAACCATAGATTAGGACATCTATATTTTCACATTTTGAATAGCCCCAGATTTTTCCCAGTTTTCAAAGGCTTTTAAGGCTTGTTGAAACAAAGGCACACAGTTTTTGACAATAATTTATTTTGACAATAAATTATAATCCTTTCCAATCATAAGAAACCAGAACTCTTTATTTTTGCTTCAAGAAGAAAAATTATATATATTCATTATATGTGAAATTTGTGAAAGATGCCCCAAATAATGATGTTCTATATTGTAGCCACAATGATGCATTTGACACTGAGAGAATAGTAATGCCAAATTCTCACAGAAATGTCCCCTGAGCAATATACAATACTTGGTAGCATGCTCAACACATTATACATTTTTTTTCTTTTATGATATACTTTATACAAAAAAAAAAAAAATTCTATTATAGTAGGTGCTCTTCAGTGATTGCTGTCATAACAATAATAGCTAATATAATAGGCTATTTTATAATCCACAAAACACTTTTATTTACAATATCTCATTTTTTCTCTCAGAGGTTAATAGCATTTTAAAGAAGACAAAACTAAGTTAAGAGATGTGTTTTTTATTCAAAGCCAAAAATCTAGTAAATACCGATGTAGAGACAAACAGATTTTATAAAACCTTATTTTGTACGATTTTTATTATACGGTCTTAGGTCTTTAAAAATATATGCATTTTAAAATGCTCTAAATCTCTCACTGAGGTACTAGATCTCTCACTAAGGTGGCATATACCTTAAATTGTAACCACCAATGTTACTGTATAAGGGACTTTTTGAAATCAATTATAATCGGTAGTGAGAATATTATTATTATTTTCTGTATGAAAAAAACAACAAAAAAACTTTATTCTTGCCCCACAGTAGCCTGTTACTGTAAGTAACTGAACCTATGCCATCACAAAGTAGATGGTTACAATTGTATATTCTTTAGGAATTATGGATCTCCTCCTTATTTTCCATCTTAATTGTAGCCATGTGAATATTGACAAGAAAGTGTCCCCTCCACAGAGAGCAGAGCCACAGACTGCCTTGGGGAAGAAGTTTATATTATGCCTGCACAACTGTATTTGGAAAAACTATGAACTAGTAATTTTTGTGTATGGTTTCCAAATGAGATTTTTTAAATCAGATATATCCTCACCATTACACATTTATTATTACTGAGGACAGAGGATGCATCCATTAGCTTCATGTCAGCTGACTATGAGATGTCATCTAACTTCCTGATAGAGACATATACACATGAAGCAAGTATCTGGGCTTTGAACTGTTTGGTAACTGGGTGGAATTTTGGGTTTGTATCTTTTAAGAAAAAAATTAGATCTTTCAATATATGGGAAAGAGTATATCATTTGATAGCTAGTTTGCCAAAGGGGTGGACTGTGAAAAGATTAAAGCTACTTACATAGAAATAGAAACCTATATTATAAGCATATGAGGTGTCCACACGCACACACACACACACACACACACACACACACACACACACACACTTTCCAGACTCCCTTGCAAATAATTATAGCAATGTGACCATATTCTGATGGGAAATTTAAGAAATAATTAGTAGTAGAAGCTTCCAGGAAGTCACTTTTTAACCTTTCTTCACTTATGTCCTGCTGAAACTTGAACAAGATGGCTAGAACATTAGAAGTCTTGGACAATGAAGCAAATTTGAATACAAGTCAAACACTAAAGGTCTCTGGACATAGGGAAGTTCTGGACATCTTTGATAACAGAGCTGTCATAGCAGTCCTGCTACTCTGGACAAGCATATCATGGGGATACCACTGCTATTTACTATTACTGTTACTAGCACCTGAACATAATATCTAACTGATAAAAGATATATTGATACACTTTGTTAGCTCATTAGACAGTCACTAGCATGCCATTTTTTTGTTTTCCCATTGCCTGAGCTCTATTAAGTATTGAGACCAAAAAAATGTATTAGCAGGAAATAAAATTTAAATGAATTTAAGAGAACAGCATTTGGGTTCGACACAAGAAAATGGAAGATATTTATTATAGGACAAAGCAAAATGCAAATGTAAATAATAAAATGGTGAATGGATGCCAGATCTTCCAAGTAAAAGTTATAATTTGAGGAAAGAAACATAGGAGATAGCAGAAAACATTTGCTGATTTAGCAAATGGAAATTAACAATTTCTATTTAATGAGTTGTGATATTTAAATGAAATAATACATATAAAGTGGCCATCAAATTACCTAGCTATTAATTATTAACTTTTCAATAAATATTCTTATTATTTATTTATCAACTAAAAAATGACATTAGTCTTAAAATTACTAAGAGTTTCCAAATTAATATCCATATTCATAGGAGGAAACACATTAACCTTAATGTTTTGGGCTAAATATTAAATTGGTCTCGAAATGGGCAAAATTTTAATGGTTTCTAAAATAAGAAATATTATTATTTTGTGGATTTTTAGCATTTATCCTTAACATTTACTCTACTTTGTTTCAGCAGCATTCAGAAGAGGGGAAATTCTCTGAGAATAGGATGTGGAAATTTTCAAAAGGAAGAAAAGTGAAGCAGGTTTTTCCTTAACTGACAGCAATATGTCTTATGTTACTGTTAAATATTTGGGGTATTTTTAGATTAAAAATGATTAAAAGATCAGGTAAAATTATTAAATTGTGCAGTAACTACTAGAATATACTAAAGTATTTATGTAAACTCAATATATGATGATGTTGTCTTTTTGGATTAATGGAAAATGATAGTGAACTTAGAAATTATTGGTAGCATAATTGGCCATCGCCTGAAAGTAAAACAAAAACAAACAACAACAACAACAATAACAAAACTTATGGAAGTAGAGAAAATCTTATAGATGGAACAAGTATTTAAAAATAAAATAATAAATATCTGAAAGTTATTATAGAATCTATGTTTATATTCAGAAAGGGCACCTTGTTAGACATATGAGAAGAGCCACAAGTCATGAGTAAAGAATATTTGGTACATGAAAATTAAAAAGATTACATGAAATTTTACCAGAAACAAAGTCTAAAAGAAAAATAGATTGAGAAATTATTGATGACAACTGTACTAAAGATTAATATTCCTTGCTGGTAAATAACTCAAATGAAACAAGCAAATAGCTCCTACATAGATTTAGCATCTTTCTTTGGAAAGTTCTTGCCCTAGCAGACAGATAATAATTTGGCATCCTCCAGTGAAAGAACCTGGTACCTGTCACTCTAGATAAAGCCTGTCTAACTACACTACTCACATAATTCACAGAATTTCAAATAGCTTATCAGTGTCTCATTACTAATTAAAGAATGAGGGGCAAAACAACAGATATTCCAAGAAATTCTCTTACATAAAAGGCAGATAACAAAACAAAACAATTTAGGAAAATTTAGGAGCAGTGGAAAATTTTAACACAAGTATGGTCAATGTTTGCTAAAATCTAACAGAAGATATAGCATCTGTGGAAAAGAAAGTGTTATAAAACAGGAACTTTTTTATTAAAAATGTTCAAAATCTTAAAAATTAACAAAGTGATAAAAAACACCTATAGAAGGGTGTTGAGAAGTCTTTCTCAAAATAGAAATAAAATGTAAACAAATGGAAAACAAGAGGAAATAGTGTAAAAAAATAGATATGAATCCAGCATAGCATGTATCCATTTAATTAAGAGCTTCTGAAAATTTTCAGAGAAATGCTGTTGGGAGGTTATTAAAGAAAAATATATAGGAAATTAAAATTTAAAAACATGAGTTTTCAGATTATGAGGATCATTTAGAACCTCACCCAATTAATTAAAACAGACAAACCAAAAAAAAAAAAAATTAAAAAATAAAAAGTACACAAAGGTATATACTTGTAAAATTTCAAAAATCTGGAGATTAAGAGATCATAAAATGAAAGAGAAATCAGAATGAGTGAGCAATACAGTAAGAGAGAGAGAGAGAAGAGGGAAAGAGAGAGAATTTCCAACATAAATCTTATCCTTAGTTATTTTTTGATCATTTCTGATGTAAACAAATTTGTAGTTATGCAAAGTCTCAAAGTTTTAAAATATTTTACTATATTGTCTATTCTTGTTTCAATATTGTTCCTCTCACTCCACACTTTTTTATGTATCTCAAAAAATGAAATTGTGATCTTGATCTCCCAGACTCTCTTACCAACAGAAATCTGGTGTAGATGTTGCCAATAAGAGGCTACCATATGACTTTTGGAAAGAGATGATGACAGGCAGACAGAGGCAAGGACAGAGAACACGAAATTTGCTATGGATTCTGGGCGAACCGCCTCCAAATCCTGTAGGCAACTCCTGCCCCTCAGATATGAAACCACGAGCAGTTTTATTGTGAACTCTGCTCTACTAGTTTCTTTGTGTTTGGAAATCTAAATTGCTTTCAGTTTTTCTTATGGAGCTCTATTTATACACCTCCCATGCACAGTCATAGGTTAAAGATGAAAAAAGATAAAAGATTAAAGATTTAAAAAGATAAAAGAAAAGAAGTATGGAGGGGAGAGATTAAGTCGAAAAAAGTGTTACATGGCATTGTGTAATTTGTGTTAAAATAAACATGTAAACCTCAAAATCCTTACGTGTATACATAAAAAAAACATAAGGAAATATGTGGCAGAGTACATACTCAACAGTTAATATTGATTACTCCAGAAAGATGAAACTGGAATGGGATAAAGATAATAAAGAAATAGTATAAAGATATTAAAAATAATTCTTCCTTATGCATATTTATATTACATGATTTATTGCAAATATCATGAATCAGCATTTTAATTATATAATGAAAAATTCAAATGTGATTTTAAAAATATTTTTCTTACAATCTTTAGAAAGTTGACATAACCCTGTTTCTTCATGTTTCTCTTTCATCTTCGATTCACTTCAAAGTTCCTTCTGTTTTCAGAATCGAATAAAGCATGCAGTCAATTAGCATAATAGCAGGGTCTCAGACTAATGACATTTCTATAGGAGAGTAATAATTTCTGGATTAATATAATATCTAGGCATATATGTTTGGGAGGGAGCTGGTAGTGGTAGCAGACCTCAGGGAAGCAGGTTCAGGTTTTTCCATATATTTAGATTAAGCTATCTAATGCAATTACTTGGGAGGTTTTAAGCAGTGATTGTATGAGTTTCAAAACAATAACAACAAAACATTGCAGGTGTTTTCTTTACTCTGCACCTGCAATGTCACATGGAGACAGAAACAAAGACAAGAACAGAACATACTATCTTGTTTCTGTATGTTGAAAAATGTTGCCATAATGCATTTCACTGCTATGTAGATTACTTGTAAGATTTGGAGTATTTGAAATGTTTCACGGAAACAGGAAATGTTAGTTGCTCTGATAAATTTAATCAAATTATTTCCTCAAAGGTGTATTTTTTTATTATTATAAATGAACATGTTGACATAAGGTGTGATAGGAGCAGGAGTAGTTGTGTCTCTGCTTGTACTGGCAGCACATTATGTTCACATCATGTTTTTGAATTTCGTTTACAGATAAGCACTGTGAGTAATTGTAACATGAAATGGTAATCTACTGCTGATATATTAAAATAGAGAAACTTAAATTAAAAACATCATTCAACTGAAATTTTAGGCTGTGTTGTGGAATGCTTGGCTTCTAAATGCACAAAGAATACCCTCTTGAAAATATTTTGCATTCAAGTCATTATATGAACTTCTATCTCTAATAAATGGCAAATGTTTCTACTTATAATTGATTAATTTTTTTTATTGTAGATGATATACATATATATTTTAACTTCGATACAAAAAATTTATTATCCTACTAAGCAGATGGTTTATGTTTCTAATTTACATTATACATTAACATATCATAATTTAGTGATATTTGGCTACAAAAATAATCACAATATATTTTGGTCCTTTTCCTGATCACATGGTATAGATGGAAAAAAATCATGGTAAATTTAATTAAGTGTAAATATTTTTATAGGGGTTTTTAAATAATAACATTAAGTACATAGAGAGTTTTTTTTTTAAAAAAAGAACTTTATAACTACGGGTCATATAGTTCAGTGATTCCCATATCTAGTCTATAGTGAAGCATTTTTAGAAAATTCCATGGCCTTACTCTAGTCTACTTAATCTGATTCTCTGCATTTGAGTTGGTAAAACTAAGTTTTAAAAATAGATCTCATGTGACTTTGATAATCCTTTCTATTTTCACATTTCTGTTTGAATCCAAATTCTCTTGTAGATAGATGAGGAGCTGGATATCTAGAGTCAAGACATATATCAGAGGGAGATTAGAACTCTGATAGTATCTCAGTCATTATGTTTTCCTATTACAAATAATACAGATTTTGACGGGGTATAATTTGAAAAAAAAAAAATAACATTTAGATCACAGGATATTGGCTTGGAGAAAAGACCCAATTTGTTTATTTTAGCAACTATGGAAATCTCTTATCCTTAAGAAAAAGGAAGGCCTCATAGCATCTGAGCTCTCTTTATCTAATGTCAATACTACCTTCATATAAGAGGACAAATGAAAATCAATGAAAAAGTGAGTTTTAATCTCTCAAAGTTTCTTTAGAATTTTTATGTACTATTGCAGGCAGTTTCTAATGTTTCTATCCATTGTTTAACCTTTACAATCCTTTGCTGTTCAGCGCAATTTCTATTGAGGAGAGAGTTTAAAAAACATCACAATGAGTCAAATATTCTGTAAGCATTAATGTCTGCAGTAGCACAAATATCTGCTGATTTTATTATAAATTACTTAATTAGCCAAAAGAGATATGTAGAATGTGGATTTTATTAGAGATTGTGTAAAATAGTCTCAAAATAAAGAAAATTCATGCCACTTAATTGGACATTGAGATGTGACCTTGGGTGATTTAATTAACCTCTATTTCGCTATTTTCTCATAATTAAAGTATAATTTTAGTAACATATAACTCTTAGAGTTCTTATAAGGAGTGGTAGACATGGAATTGCAGTACTCAGATATCTCATTAAAGGTTCATCAAAGCTGACCCTTGTCACCCACTGGATACATCAGTGCATTTGCCTGAAGCCATACTTCTACTAGGACCATTGCAGGGGTCTCTACTCACCCATTCTTGTAGGATTCAGAGCTTCACTCACTGGAAACTTGCCTCAGGGACCACCATTAACCTTTCAGAATCATTCTTAGACCTGTGCTTCAGTCTGAGACTCTTCCTCCCAATCATCTTCCCTTCCCTGTTTCCACTCACAGATGCTATACCTGCTTTGGAGTCTGAAGCCTCTTTCACATGTTGCTGCTTCTTTACCTTTATCCTACACAGACAGTCTCTTAATAAATGTCCTTTACATCTCATCCTGTTATGGTGCCTGCTTCTGAGAGGACCCCAATTAAGATTTGTGAATAAATAATTTGATATTAGTAACAACATTTAGAATATCACTTGTGCATAATAAGCACCATGTAAGTGTTATCATATAAAAACAATTAAGTAGGGTCAAGGGAGTCCAAAGGTACAAACTTCCAATTATAAAATAAATAAGGCCTGGAGATGTAATGTACAGCATGGTGATTGTAGTTAATATTGTATTGCATATTTGAGAACTGCAAAGAGAGTGGATGTTAAAAGTTCTCATCACAAGAGAAAAACATTTTTTTTAACTATCTTAAGGTAATTAACATTAACTAGACTTATGTGTTGATTATTTCCCATACACACAATATCAAATTGTGTTGTACATAAGAAACTAATATAATGTTATATATCAATTATACTTCATTTAAAATCATAAGTCAAAGTTTTGGATAATATCATGAATAATTTTATTAAATATGTATACAAGAGACAAATTCAACAGATATATAAGAACTATTATTCTTGAATATGACAAAAATGTTTTTATCAGCCATTTTACTACCAGTATTTTGTCTATTAAATTTCTAAGCTCTTGGCATAAAGAGTAAATGGTAAATTTATTTAGTGAAACAAGCAATTATGTCATAGTTACTTTAATGTACTATAAAAAGCCTTTGCCTAGTGTTGAGAAAAACAACCTGTAGAGCAAATGCAAATTGCAATCTCATAGCTTTCCATGTGCTGTATTTAGAGACTCTGGTTTATTTAATTTGATGGAACATTAATTAAAAATTTAGCGGTATGGGAGGACTGGTAAAGGTTGTGTAGAAGGTAGATGCTGTGTGTACCTCCTCTCGTGACCACACCAAAATGATAACAAATCTACAAAGCAGTTATCACTGCAGGTTGCCTGAGATCTGGCTGAACAGAAGCCCTACAACTGAGGACATACATAAGAGGTCACCCTGAGGCTCGTAGGCAGGGCAGAGACACGAAATGGCCTGGTCCCACAATCATGTGTAGTGGTCAAGAATTGGGAAGCTTATTTTGGCTACAAAGGCCCCCCTGCCATGAGGAGCAAGGGGTCTCAGGCCCACACCAGGTTCCCCAGTCCAGGATACCAGTGATGGGAAGTCTACACAAACTCTGGCTGTGAAAAACCAGTGGGTGAGTGAAATGAAGGGCTACAGGAGTTGCAGGCATTCCTCTTAAAGGGCCCATGCCCAGACTTACTTGCTGATGGATTCATTCACTCTGAGTTCCAGCACTGCTGCAGCTGTTCAAGGAGTTCCAGGGACATTCAGGGAGATACTGAATTGTTGAGCTTTAGGGGTGGCTTTCTCCTGGACAGACATGCTGGTAGTATCCATTTTTCCTTGGTTGTACTCTTCCCCTTCCCAGCATCCAAATGCAGGTGGCTGCCATTTCTGAGGTTCTATCAACCTGGATAACACAGGTCACTCTGCCCAGGTGATTCCCTGAGACCTTTCCTCTCGCATCTTGTGGGTCCATTCAAGCTGCCTCCAGTGGTTTATTCCATACAAATGGCCTGTTTTGGCTCTTGCCATGGATTTTCCTAAAATCTCGCAAAGGCTCACAAAACCCAAAGAAGCAGCAAATGGCCTCAGCATGCCTTGTACTTCTTGTTTAGCAGCCCCAAGCCTGGCACCAGCAGAAACCAGCCTTGGTTCCTGGCTTGGCTTTTCAAGGCACCCATTAGCAAGGTGGCAGCCATCTGCAGATTGTTTGGTGGCCCCGGAAGTGCACAGGCTGCAACTGAACTTAGCCTGCAGCTAAGACGCTCCCAGGAGACCCTTGGGCTGGCACAGCCAGGGGGCTGCTTTGACCAGCGCTGGAACCAAAGCATGAACCAGGGCTGCATGTGAGGACATCCCTGAAGGGCAAATAGGGTAGACACCAGAATCCATCTAAAGTGAATCCTGCTCTGTAGGGTCAGCCCCTCACCATTCAGTCCTTGAAAACAATCAGCCCAAGGGTCAATCTTCCCATTGACATGCAAACAGAAATCAAGGCTAAACTATAAAAGGAGAGCACACGCAACCCACAGAAGAGAAAAAGAAAAAAAAAGTCCAAAAAATGGAAGCTAGTTTAAGGAATCTCTGGGACAACATCAGGCATAACACCGTTTGCATCTAGGGGTACCAGAAGAAGAGAGGGAGCAAGAAATTGAAAACCCATTTGAAAAAATAATGACAGAAAACTTCTCTAACCTGGTGAAGAAAATAGACATACAACCGCAGGAAGCTCAGACAATCCCAAACAAGATGAACCCAAACAAACCTACACCAAGGCACATCATAATTAAAATGCCAAAGATTAAATGCAAAGACAGAATCTTAAAAGCAGCAAGAGAAAAGCAATCAGTTACCTATAAGAGAGCTCTCATAAGATTGTCAGCCAACTTCTCAACAGAAACTGCAGGCCAGAAGAGCTTGGCACAAAATATTTAAAGTGATGAAAAGTGAAAACCTACAACCAAGATGACCCTACCCGGCAAAGTTATCATTTAGAATCATGGGACAGATAAAGATCTTCCCAGACAAGAAAAAGCTAAAGGAGTTCATCACCACCAAGCCAGTATTAGAGGAAATGTTGGAGGACATTCTTTAAGAAGAAGAAAAATATGTATCAACAATGTGAATAAAGAATGGAAATAACTACATATCTATCAACGAGTACTCAAATGAAAAAGAATGAAATGCTCCAATCAAAAGATAGGGTGGCTGAATGGATAAGAAAATAAGACCCTTACATATGCTTTCTACAAGAGACTCACCTCAGATTAAAAGACACAAACAAACTAAAAGTAAAGGGTTGAAAAAAATATTTCATGATGGACTTAGAGGGTATTGTGCTTAATGGTTAAGTAAGTTAAACAGAGAAAGACAAATGCCATATGATTTCATGTACAAGTGGAATCTAAAGAACTATAAACAAACAAATAAAAAACAGAAATAAACTCATAGATACATAGAACATTTTCAGGGTTGTCAGATGTGAGGGAGGTTGGGAATCAGTGAAAAAAGGGGAAGGGATTAAGAAGTACAAATTGGTAGTTACAAAATAGTTATGAAGATATAACATATTGCATAAGGAAGATAGTCAATAATATAATAACTAAGTATGGTGTCAGAGGGGTACTAAATTTATTGGGATGATTATTTTGTGAGTTATGTAGTTGTCTAATCACTATGTTGTACACCTGAAACTAATATTATATGCCAACTATAATTAAAAAATGAAAAAAAAAATAAAAGTTTAGCAACATGGGCTTAATTAATTTGGTCTTTGTGTTTTGGTGTGCATTGTCGAATAAGCCAAAAGACTGGTTTCTTTGAAGATTTGTCTTTTATTTCGGGTGGGAAAAAAGAGGGAGAGATGCATAGAATTAAACAGTTATGTATACAAAAGAATAAGTAATAATGCAAATTAAAACATACAACTGCTTATAGTTAAAGTAGCTCAACATGGAGTTATTTATTAAAAATCATTTGTCCATAAAATGTTATTAAAATTATAAAGCCTCTCCTAAAAATGTGTTTTAACAATTTATATCATTTTTATTATTTCATCAATATTTGTTCTATAAATTCTATAAAACATTTATTGAATTTTCTTATGCAAAACTTGTATATAAAGGATAACAGTTTCTAATTCATCACAGAGCTTTTCCTATTGCTCATTTAGAATTCGATTAGGGAGTGGATAACAAGATACTTAATTTTCCAGGTAAAAGTTATGTTGGAAAATTGAGTTTGAGCACTGGCACTGTCATTTAATAAACTCTGATTTCATGACTTTCCTCGCCTAAGCTTCTTATATATTAAATGATAATATATTATATCTTGTATTAATAATGAGGCAGATTTAAATTATTTTTATAGTACCTGGAAATGATATTGGTATCAGTTTTCCTCTATATGCATCACTTTTCATTTGTTCCCCACTCCTCTATTCCACCTGGTATGAAATTGGTGGTTAATCTATCTAAAGCTGCTTGTAGCCTAAAACTCACTTGGCTTAGAGTAATTAATCTTGTGTTGGTTTTTAGTCTCATTACTCAAACTGATGGGGCCTTCAGCAGAGTGGGAAACAGGGAGTTGTGCTGAAAAGCAAGAAAATGAAGGATTTGGGCCAATTTTCTGTTTCATGGGTCTTTGCAGTCTTGTTGGTCTTTGATACTCTCCTCATTGCTCTCTAAGGCCTTATGTGCCCTCAGGTAGTAGGGAACCTGATCAAGATGTCTCGAGGTGACTGTAGCTGCCATCTCTCTCTGCTAGTTCAGCATCCATAGGGAGTCACTGAGAGCTAGAGCTTGAGGAAGCAAATTAAAATAGTTTGCTTCTACTAATTATAGCTACACTCAGCCACTTTGCTGATCTAGAAGGAGCAAATTCATGCAGAAAATTCAGCAGAAAGAAGAAGAAAAAGAAAAAAAAAAGAATAACTGTGGCAGGAAAGAAGGAAGGTGAATCAGAGTTAAGAAAGAGAATAAAAGGAACACTTTTATTTAACTCATTTCCAATGCAAGGATCTGAGGAGATCACATCAGCAAAAACAGCATCATTCTCAGTATTAGATAAACAGATTCCCAGTTTTCCACAATATACTCCTTTACCTTTGAACTCATACTGTTAAGAATAATTTCATAAAAAAATCGGTAACTTGATTTGTTTAAAATTAATTATATGATTCTATTTCCATAAAGGAATGTGGAATTTTAGTATGTAAGTTTCAAGGAGTCATGATAGAATATTGATGTTTATATCTGATCATGATTAATGTTTGCAATGAATGCAAGATGAAAACTGTAATTTCTATTTTACAGATAAAAAAGTTAGGAATGAAATGGTTATATAGGTTGCCCAAATTCATGTAGTCAGTATTAGAGCTTGGATTTAAATCCTAATACCTTTTTATTCGGTTACTTCTCAAAATTTCCAATAATTTGCCCTAATTACTTCAAAAGAGAAAATGCCTCTATTAGAGATCTAGAAGCTCAGTCCAAAGGTGAAAATGTTGTCTCTCACCTTTGCTCTTCTTAAACCTCTATTTTAAAATAGAGAAGCAATCATATAGTCTTTTTGTTATTTTCATATAAGCAAAGCTACTAATCTATGTGTGTTTGTTTCATACTCTTTAACTTCCCACCTACATTAATAATTAATATCACTATTTCTATTAAATGCCAATCCTTTTCTTTCTCATGAATTTTACTTCTAATATTATCCAATTAGATATCATCAGATTTTTTGCTTTCTTTTGGAATTTGCACTCCAGTTTACAAACATATTCTGCCATCTTGTCTTAAAAAAATAAAAATAACAAGACAAATAAACAAACAATTTAAAAGATAAACACAAACATCTCAAAATGGTTTATTTCTCTCTAATGCAGTTTATATATTCCTTTAGGAACAAACTTATTACAATATATCTACACATGGATGTATTTTTTCAGTATTTTCTCTACTTTATTTAAATATTTCCCATCTACTACATTTTAGCTCTAATCTCTCAAATTCCAATGAGACTGTTCTTGACAAGTCACTGTTAGGTTTGCTGAAGGAGGAACACATAAGGCCAAAGGGCTTAAGCAAAATTTATTGTAGCAGAGTGACAGCCGGCTGAGCCAAAGATGGCGTCAGTCTTGAATGAGAGGAGACCTGAAACTTATATGGCGCTTGAAGCAGGCTTTTTTGGTGGGAATATTTCAGGCGGTTAAATTGGCAGGGAAGGAAGGCGAGTTGAGTGAAGCAGGAAGTAAACATGTAGCGTTGCCAAATCTGATGCAAGGTCCAGTTCCCACACAAAGGTAAGGGGGAAATCTGGTTCCCACACTATGGGGGTTGTAGGGATAGGGCCATCCTGGATTTAACAGTCACCAGCAAATTTCACATTGACTAATTCAATTATCTTTTTTTCTGTACTTGATGTCTCAGCAAACAGTTGACAAACTATTCTTGATATACTTTTCTTCTATTTTCTTCTATGACACTATATTTTCTGTTTTTCTGATTACTACAAAAACACTTGTTTTTTAGATTCTTGCTAGCTTCTCCTTTTCTGTAGGTTAAAATAGTCCAGTTCTCTTAGGGGTTTTATCTTTCTACTGGACTGATGACTTACATAGATCCATGTCTTTACATGCTATTGATTTGCCAATGACTCACTACAAATTCATATATCCAATTTCTACTTATCATCTACAAATGAATATTTAATAAACATCTCAAATATATTTTGCAATAATCATTCCTCTGTAGGCTATTCTATTTCATTAAAGTCATCTCCAACCATCCAATAGTCTAAGCAAGAAATGTAGGAGTTATCTTTCATTCTTCTCTTATCT
>NW_011888807.1:10867537-10880473 GCF_000151845.1 Pteropus vampyrus
GTTTACAAACATATTCTGCCATCTTGTCTTAAAAAAATAAAAATAACAAGACAAATAAACAAACAATTTAAAAGATAAACACAAACATCTCAAAATGGTTTATTTCTCTCTAATGCAGTTTATATATTCCTTTAGGAACAAACTTATTACAATATATCTACACATGGATGTATTTTTTCAGTATTTTCTCTACTTTATTTAAATATTTCCCATCTACTACATTTTAGCTCTAATCTCTCAAATTCCAATGAGACTGTTCTTGACAAGTCACTGTTAGGTTTGCTGAAGGAGGAACACATAAGGCCAAAGGGCTTAAGCAAAATTTATTGTAGCAGAGTGACAGCCGGCTGAGCCAAAGATGGCGTCAGTCTTGAATGAGAGGAGACCTGAAACTTATATGGCGCTTGAAGCAGGCTTTTTTGGTGGGAATATTTCAGGCGGTTAAATTGGCAGGGAAGGAAGGCGAGTTGAGTGAAGCAGGAAGTAAACATGTAGCGTTGCCAAATCTGATGCAAGGTCCAGTTCCCACACAAAGGTAAGGGGGAAATCTGGTTCCCACACTATGGGGGTTGTAGGGATAGGGCCATCCTGGATTTAACAGTCACCAGCAAATTTCACATTGACTAATTCAATTATCTTTTTTTCTGTACTTGATGTCTCAGCAAACAGTTGACAAACTATTCTTGATATACTTTTCTTCTATTTTCTTCTATGACACTATATTTTCTGTTTTTCTGATTACTACAAAAACACTTGTTTTTTAGATTCTTGCTAGCTTCTCCTTTTCTGTAGGTTAAAATAGTCCAGTTCTCTTAGGGGTTTTATCTTTCTACTGGACTGATGACTTACATAGATCCATGTCTTTACATGCTATTGATTTGCCAATGACTCACTACAAATTCATATATCCAATTTCTACTTATCATCTACAAATGAATATTTAATAAACATCTCAAATATATTTTGCAATAATCATTCCTCTGTAGGCTATTCTATTTCATTAAAGTCATCTCCAACCATCCAATAGTCTAAGCAAGAAATGTAGGAGTTATCTTTCATTCTTCTCTTATCTCATTCTTTAACTTCCAATCTATTGGTCAGTTTCGTTGATTAAAACGTTTAAATATCCAACATTGGACTATTTTTTTTTTATCTTTACAATCATTGTGTACTTGTTAGGATCCTGAAAAGGATGAGAAATCCACTTAAACATGTTAAAAATTGAGAGAATAAAGGAACAATTTCAAAGAGTTAAATAGAATTAAAGAAGACTCTAAGGTATATTGGGGCACGCAGAACCAGCAAGAGCAGGTTGTTATTAACAAACCTAGACTTGAATTGTCAAGAGGAAAAAATGCTCTGAAACCCAGTGAGAGCTGGACTCTAGAAAGAAGGGCCCCCAAGCAGGAACTGCAGCCACTGAACCCTCTGTACTAAAGCAGGGAGGGAACAGACGGAAGACAGAAATTTACTGTTCTCTCTTTGTGTTCTTCTTTACCACGCTGAGGTCTTTTTGATTAAACACAACTGGAAGAAAACAAGCAGTGAAGCCTGTATGATGCAATCTGAATGGGCCAATGTCTTATGCCACAGAGTAGGGTATATGAGGGTGGCAAATGGACCTGGGGACAAATGGTAAATAACAGTATACCTCTATAGACCAAGTCACTCATCTCTAATCTGTACTCCTATAATCACTACCCAATTGGTCTTATTACTTAATTTATATAGTTAGTAATAGTGCTGTAATCCATCCTCTGAGATGGTCTCTCTTTTTCATAACACTGCAGTCTCAGTTTACACCTAAGTAGTTTTACGACCAGCTTCCTGACGACTGAAATTTCCCAGAGGCCTTTTTGCAATATGAGCAAATTTACTCCCATTAAATCCAAGTTGGTAGCCCTTTAGCTTGGAAACACAACGACCTAGAGAATGCTGTGTTCTTTCTATTTATCATTTATAATGCACTCCATTTGATCACAGCCACATATGCAGTTTTTTCCAAGACATGCTTCTCTGTAACATAGTCACTGCTACTTTTAGATTAGTCTTCTGTGGGACCATGTCCTTATTATTTTTAGAAACGCTTTTATCTATTTGAGGATGCGTATTAGCTACCCCCTAAAATAGTTCAGAAGTCCTAAAGATATTTTTGTAACCATAACACTGATTTGATCTTTTCTCTAGGTCTTGTTTGACTTTCAGAATTTTTTTTCTTTTTACTGGCTCAGAAGCTAGGAGATAAAAAAGCATGTTTATTTTACAATACAGGAAGTCCTGGATCTTCTAAATTATATTACCTCTAAATTTTGTTTGTGAGTCTAACAGTTCTTTATCTAGTTTATCTCTCTTTTTTCATACCTTACCATAGGTAGTTAAACTCCAACAGACATTTGGATTGTACATTTGGATTGTAAATAATCTTACCAAGTTTATGTATAGCTCATTTTCTGTCTTCCAAGGTCCTGTATATGACAGTTTTGTACTTTTTTTTGCAATTACATAAGACGATTTACCGTTCTTTTGTTTTGACATGGCCCCTCCTAACAATTTCTATGGTGCTTTCCAGGCTCCACCACTACCTGGATCAGCACTTAAATAATATTTCATGAAGTACTTAAAAGATTTATTTAGGATTGGAAATATTCAACAAAAAAAGCAAAAGAATATGAGATTGAAAAAGGAACTAATCTATTGTCTAGAATGTCCTCAGAACACTCCATACCTTAGTAGCTAAGCTGCCTTTGCACCTGGCTGGCAAGATAACAATGGCTCAACATACAAAACAGTTGTGTTAAGAGCAGCACACGTTTTTCCTGTAAAACTTATCCAGAATAAAGCCAGAGAACAAAGAGAGAGTACCAAACTTGCCAAAGTAAGTGTGTTTAAATACTGCATGGAACTGATAACAGCTTGAACCTTTTACCTCATTTTTGATAGGTGCAGTAGTTACTGTCATTTAGCAAATGTAGAATGGGTGATGAGTGCTATATCACTTTGCTACAAATATCTGTAATGGTTAGTTTTTCCTGTTGTAACCAATTATCCCCAAAAGTCAGTTGGCTTAAAACAACCACTTATTCACCTCATGATTTAACCCATTTCCCGTTTGCCCTGAGAACACTCATCAGTGGTGCTTATGGATGCAGTATTCATGCTGGGATAACTTGAGGATTATGGTCCTAACCTTACTCCAAAGTTTGCCATGAAATATCTCGCTTTTATTATTATTTTTGCATCACTCTAGTATAGTCTTTAGAAATAGATGACATCATTCTATTTATAGTATTCTGTTTTTAGTAGTGGTATTTCAATTTACAAAATATAGTAAATGTCAATTCTTAGAAAGTGTAGCATTCCTATGTGTGATGTTAACATTGTTCTCAAATAGTTGTTAGCCGAAGATTTGTCTAATGAATCCAATTTATGTATTCATTTCTGTTACATTAGGATTAGAGAAAAATTCTGTTTAGAAATATCCCCAAGAAAAGTTTTTATGTTTGATTTTCACATTGAAAACCAATCAGATTTGTTTCAGCCTCAAAGAGCATGTTTATTTAAAATTAAATCAATAATGGCAGCAAGCTACATTTTTTTTTTTTTTTCCTAAATGGGAAATGGGTTAAAGGGTAGATTTTCTGGGATATATCTGGCATAGATGAGATCGCTCAGACATCTGTAATCAGTTCATAAATTGTTTTGGACCATTGATCCTGGTGGCTTCACTTTAGTGTCTCACAGTCAGTTGCCTGTTAACTGGAGCAACAGCAGGAACTAAGAACACATGTCCTTCACCAACCACAGTGGTATCCTGGCTTGTAAACATGTTATCAAATTTTCAAGAGCAATTAAACGAAAACATTAAGCTCCAACACCCAGGCATTTGTCACTGGTCTGTTTCACATTTTCAACAGTGCTGTTGACCAAAGTGTATTATGTGGTTAAGAACAGAGTCAGTGTGAAAGGTTATTGTCTAAACATGTAAACATAGGGAGAGAGCTGTGAACAAGTTGGGGGCCTTTCAATCAACCATATAAATTTGTACACATAGAAAAGCATCTCAATTGACCTATTACACTTTAAATTTTTTGTTAGTTATACCATTATTTTTAGTTTACTTTTTAAATTACATTTATAGCTTAGTGTAATATATCTACTAAAATTCTGGTTCTTGAACATTAGACAGTATTAAACAGACAATATTGTTTGACTTTGGTTACATATATGACTAAGTCTAGACTAGGTTATTCTGTAGTACTAGTGAACATAAAGTTACAGTTAATTAAAAAAAAAGTTTGTCTTTTAGTTATATATAGCATGAGTCAGCACATGGGTGATGGGTGAGGAAGGGCTTTTCTCACATTATTGTTAAAACAAGAGAGTACAATTCTATGTGCCTGGGAAGAGAAAGAATACTTATACTTTAGTAGACATTACTAATTATCGCATTATGAAATGCAGGGAAATTGGAACCTATACACTTTTTCCTTGTTTTCTTCCTTGACTCCCACTTCTATAATTTGTTATTTATTTTATATTATGTATTTTGCAGCAGATTTTAGTTAAGGTACTATCAATTTTATTTACTCTTTTAATGATAGGCAGGCTAATTTGGAACTTTTTAATCACATTGTGTATGTTTCATTCTTTCACTTGGACTCATTACTTCACTAATAGAAATTATTTATTTACCAAATATATCTACAGCTAATAAAACCTCCCCATGGATTGCTCTTGATAGTACCCAGTCTTCAAAGGATCAACAATTATGCACGTGTGTGTGCAGACTATTATATATCTTGCCCTTCCAGGGAGACTTACTCAGCTTCAAAATATCTTTGCGGTGGACAAATTCTTGATTTGAATTTTTCTTTCTCCTGTCGTATTAGTAAGAGATATTTAGAACATGAAAATCTAAACCAGTTTTTCTCTAATTTTCCTTACTGAAACAATATTTAAAATTCTTCTTATTATATATTCTGTGGCTTTTTTCTTATTTCTTGAAGATACTGTTTTATAAGACTGTGATGAGTCTCAGAAATTCACACATATTTTTAACAAGCACTCCAGGTAATCGGTCACATGAAGGAAACCATGATAATTTGGGAGATTTAATTCATTAACTCATAGGCACATCTTACTCATGTACCTAGTAAAGAAAGAATCTATAGTCAAGGTAAAAGGTAAAAAGGTGAAATTACATCTTTCACAATTTCTCATGTTATAGAAATTTGAAAACTAAATTGTACGTAATGCACCACAAATAAACTCTGATCATAGCAGGTATGCTTCATTACCAACCTAGATATGCATTCAATGACACTACTTTTACTTTTTTTTAAGACTGTGTAAGCATTCATGGGCGATGTAAACTTTTTGTATTTGTTCTGCATTATCCTGTGTAAGTATAGCTGCTTAAGTGTCTAATCATAGCATCCAGAGAACATTATGACTGCTTATTTTGAGAAGTAAAAAATACAGTTTTCAATAATTTCTCTTCTTATATTTTATTTAGTTGAAAATAACTAAGATGGTGTAGCGCCTTGCAATTTTTTTAAAAAGCAAATTTTAGAAGTAATATTTCTACCTTCCTTGGAAAATGTACCTGTTGCCAATTTCTATTATATTTTATTAAATTGATGTTCTGGATGTTACTAAATCTTATTTAAATCTAACATTTACAGAGTAAAGGTAACAAATCTTAAGTAGAGACCTTGGTGAATTTATGCATGGTAAAATTCAATTGCATAATCAGCACCAACACCAAAAAGTAGAATTTCACTAGCAGGCAGAAGTTCTCTTCAATCCTCTTCTAGTTATTACCCCTTAAGAGAAAACACTATGTTGATTTCTAACACAATATATTAATAAAATAGTAAAATATTAAAGTTAACAAATAAGATCAGGAATATTTTGGGAAGAGGTTTATTTAATATAAACCGATTATGATAAACAACTGTATGAAAAGAAATGTGAAAGGAAAGCTAACATAAAGGGCAAGTTGAACTTGAAAACAAACAAAAAAACCCTCACATTATTTCAATTTATTCTCACTGGGAGGTATATGATGTCAAATGACCAAATTACTTTTGAAAAAGTGGTCCATAAGGTTAGGTTATAATAAGTGCAGTCTCATTTTTACAATGTCATTTATTTCCTCAGGGTAGCGAAAAACAAGGACAATTTTTAGCAAAAGTAATAATGCTTAAGGAACAAATCCTTCCTGTTCAAGCTGTTAGGGGATACAGATGGCATGGCACAGATAAACACAATTTTAACCTTGCATTTTTCAAGGTTTTATCAGCTATTATACTCATTTATGCTTTGGGAGAGTTCATTCTCTAGGAGCATAATAACAAAGATTTGCCTCCCTAATATTCCAGTTCATCTAATAGAGAAATTAAAGCCACCATTAGTCTGAAAAGAGCTTTGCAGAGTGAGTCATTTAATGTCTAAAAGCTGTAAAGCCTTTTGCCCAGATGGATGATGTGTGTGGATATATCTGGCATAGATGAGATCGCTCAGACATCTGTAATCAGTTCATAAATTGTTTTGGACCATTGATCCTGGTGGCTTCACTTTAGTGTCTCACAGTCAGTTGCCTGTTAACTGGAGCAACAGCAGGAACTAAGAACACATGTCCTTCACCAACCACAGTGGTATCCTGGCTTGTAAACATGTTATCAGATTTTCAAGAGCAATTAAAAGAAAACATTAAGCTCCAACACCCAGGCATTTTCACTGGTCTGTTTCACATTTTCAACAGTGCTGTTGACCAAAGTGTATTATGTGGTTAAGAACAGAGTCAGTGTGAAAGGTTATTGTCTAAACATGTAAACATAGGGAGAGAGCTGTGAACAAGTTGGGGGCCTTTCAATCAACCATATAAATTTGTACACATAGAAAAGCATCTCAATTGACCTATTACACTTTAAATTTTTTGTTAGTTATACCATTATTTTTAGTTTACTTTTTAAATTACATTTATAGCTTAGTGTAATATATCTACTAAAATTCTGGTTCTTGAACATTAGACAGTATTAAACAGACAATATTGTTTGACTTTGGTTACATATATGACTAAGTCTAGACTAGGTTATTCTGTAGTACTAGTGAACATAAAGTTACAGTTAATTAAAAAAAAAGTTTGTCTTTTAGTTATATATAGCATGAGTCAGCACATGGGTGATGGGTGAGGAAGGGCTTTTCTCACATTATTGTTAAAACAAGAGAGTACAATTCTATGTGCCTGGGAAGAGAAAGAATACTTATACTTTAGTAGACATTACTAATTATCGCATTATGAAATGCAGGGAAATTGGAACCTATACACTTTTTCCTTGTTTTCTTCCTTGACTCCAACTTCTATAATTTGTTATCTATTTTATATTATGTATTTTGCAGCAGATTTTAGTTAAGGTACTATCAATTTTATTTACTCTTTTAATGATAGGCAGGCTAATTTGGAACTTTTTAATCACATTGTGTATGTTTCATTCTTTCACTTGGACTCATTACTTCACTAATAGAAATTATTTATTTACCAAATATATCTACAGCTAATAAAACCTCCCCATGGATTGCTCTTGATAGTACCCAGTCTTCAAAGGATCAACAATTATGCACGTGTGTGTGCAGACTATTATATATCTTGCCCTTCCAGGGAGACTTACTCAGCTTCAAAATATCTTTGCGGTGGACAAATTCTTGATTTGAATTTTTCTTTCTCCTGTCGTATTAGTAAGAGATATTTAGAACATGAAAATCTAAACCAGTTTTTCTCTAATTTTCCTTACTGAAACAATATTTAAAATTCTTCTTATTATATATTCTGTGGCTTTTTTCTTATTTCTTGAAGATACTGTTTTATAAGACTGTGATGAGTCTCAGAAATTCACACATATTTTTAACAAGCACTCCAGGTAATCGGTCACATGAAGGAAACCATGATAATTTGGGAGATTTAATTCATTAACTCATAGGCACATCTTACTCATGTACCTAGTAAAGAAAGAATCTATAGTCAAGGTAAAAGGTAAAAAGGTGAAATTACATCTTTCACAATTTCTCATGTTATAGAAATTTGAAAACTAAATTGTACGTAATGCACCACAAATAAACTCTGATCATAGCAGGTATGCTTCATTACCAACCTAGATATGCATTCAATGACACTACTTTTACTTTTTTTTAAGACTGTGTAAGCATTCATGGGCGATGTAAACTTTTTGTATTTGTTCTGCATTATCCTGTGTAAGTATAGCTGCTTAAGTGTCTAATCATAGCATCCAGAGAACATTATGACTGCTTATTTTGAGAAGTAAAAAATACAGTTTTCAATAATTTCTCTTCTTATATTTTATTTAGTTGAAAATAACTAAGATGGTGTAGCGCCTTGCAATTTTTTTAAAAAGCAAATTTTAGAAGTAATATTTCTACCTTCCTTGGAAAATGTACCTGTTGCCAATTTCTATTATATTTTATTAAATTGATGTTCTGGATGTTACTAAATCTTATTTAAATCTAACATTTACAGAGTAAAGGTAACAAATCTTAAGTAGAGACCTTGGTGAATTTATGCATGGTAAAATTCAATTGCATAATCAGCACCAACACCAAAAAGTAGAATTTCACTAGCAGGCAGAAGTTCTCTTCAATCCTCTTCTAGTTATTACCCCTTAAGAGAAAACACTATGTTGATTTCTAACACAATATATTAATAAAATAGTAAAATATTAAAGTTAACAAATAAGATCAGGAATATTTTGGGAAGAGGTTTATTTAATATAAACCGATTATGATAAACAACTGTATGAAAAGAAATGTGAAAGGAAAGCTAACATAAAGGGCAAGTTGAACTTGAAAACAAACAAAAAAACCCTCACATTATTTCAATTTATTCTCACTGGGAGGTATATGATGTCAAATGACCAAATTACTTTTGAAAAAGTGGTCCATAAGGTTAGGTTATAATAAGTGCAGTCTCATTTTTACAATGTCATTTATTTCCTCAGGGTAGCGAAAAACAAGGACAATTTTTAGCAAAAGTAATAATGCTTAAGGAACAAATCCTTCCTGTTCAAGCTGTTAGGGGATACAGATGGCATGGCACAGATAAACACAATTTTAACCTTGCATTTTTCAAGGTTTTATCAGCTATTATACTCATTTATGCTTTGGGAGAGTTCATTCTCTAGGAGCATAATAACAAAGATTTGCCTCCCTAATATTCCAGTTCATCTAATAGAGAAATTAAAGCCACCATTAGTCTGAAAAGAGCTTTGCAGAGTGAGTCATTTAATGTCTAAAAGCTGTAAAGCCTTTTGCCCAGATGGATGATGTGTGTACATGTTGGCTAGCTTTCCAAAGTATGACTGATTAAGCTGAAACCTTTACTGAGTGTTTTTCTTTCCATTTTGTCTTAGCAGGAAGGTCATACACATGGATGAGCATGTCTAAACTTAGTGATTCAGGTCATACATGGAGAATGAGAAGACAGGGCAAGGTTCTCTGTGATGCTGGTTAAGCATCTAACTGTATCCATGCAGCACTGGGCTACTTCCCTGAAACTACTTTCAGTTTTAAGATATTTTAGCAAATAGTTAAAGATACTTTTAGTTTATTTTAATTTAAGGTATTTTAGCAAAATGTGTTGATCGAGTTTAATCTATAATGCTGAGATATACATTTCTACTACTGCTCCTAATGCTGAGGTACAATTGGAAATCACTTGGTTAATTAGAACTGTTTTTACTGCCTCTGCTTTGAATAATATTCTTTAACTCTGAAAATCAAAGGCACAGGACTCTAAAAGTGATCTGTCCATGCAGGAATGCCAGTTGTTCAATTTGAAAATTTGAGACTGGTTGCTGCTTCATTCCTTTTATACTCAACATTTGCCTTCTGACCTCTGGATTTCCTAAATTAATGCTTTATTATTATTTTTTTTGTAATTTGCACATCTATTAGATTATATTTTTTCTTGATGGTGGGGATTTATTTTCAAGGTTGTTGAGTGGATGTAAAAGAAAACACGTGAAGAATGACTCTCGCTATGTATTTTAAAAAGTATTTTTATTATATTAATTTTCTAAAATACAAGTGTTGTTTATCATTTGGATCCACAAGATATATATATTTTTGCATATAGAAAGGCAAAGACTCTAAGTACTCAGCAATACTTGATTTGACAAAATATTCAGTGTTGGAAAATTTCCTCGAAGCCGACAGGAAAAATTCACATGATGACATAGGTTAGTGCTCAGTTTTGCTGGCTGTCTCAGGAGAAAAAAAAAAAAATCGAGAAAACACAAAAATTCTAGTCAACACAAGATCTGACCTGTGAAATTTTATGATCTATTTACTTCTAATATTTGGTTTCTAGAATTATTCCTGTGATTCATCGAGTCAGAGAAAGCACTATTGAAAATTAGCATAATTACATCATTTTTTTATGTGTAAAATATTGATCCAGATGGTCTGAATTTGGACGCATTTTTCTCTGGTAACCTTGTTCTCAAAATATGTTCTTCCTTGATTTCTCAATCACAGATGCATAATTACTAATGTCTCAAATGCTCCATAACATTATGGGAGGCCTTATAGGATGGTGGCAAAAAGTAGATGATCTGAAGTTCGATTGTCTAGATTTGAATTCCAGTGCTAATATTTACTAGGTTCATACCTTGGATGTTAATATCCTTACCCATAAATCAATAATAATAGTAATGATAATAGCATAATAAGTGATAGGCATATTATGAAAATTAAATAAACTAAATAATGCATATATTTTGTTTAAAATGGTATTTGACATATATTAAGACTTAGAAAGGTATTTTTAGGTAATGTTATGTAAAGTTCCTAATGTTATGTAAAGCTCTATGGTTATTTTTGTTTATTTCTGACCTAGGACTATATCCTGACTTTTCTTATTTTTTTCATTTTTCTCAAAAAATATACTAATCTTACTCTTTGCTAAGTAAATATTGGTAGATTACTGTAACATATATCTTTAACCTCCAAAATAATGCCAGTAAATATACACATATGTTCAAAAAGGTCTTTTGTAAGTAAATCTATTTATGAGAATCAACACACCATAAAAATTAAATGTAAAATTGTCTAAGTCATGTGGGCATTTTGATAATACTGAAATCTCACTATGTTTCTGTTAGTAATACCCAGGGAAAACGCTGGAGAAAATATTTAGATATAAACTTTTAATCGAGTTTTCAATTCCTATATCCTTTAAATGATTCTATCAAATTCAATTATTGATTCAGAAACCTTGAATAAAAGTATGAGTATTTATCATATGTTTGAAAACTACTATATGCCACACACCAAAAATATTCCAATAATAGAAGAGATAGTTGATTACCAGCCATGATTTTCTTTCAGACCAATGCCATTTCGAGCCAAAAGGAAGGAAGAGAAAAAGCAAGCTTAGTGCAAGGAGCTCTGTCAATAATGAGGTGGTGAGGAAGTGGCAAACAACATTTCCAGTCATATTCTATTGAGTCTAACTGAGTCACAAACATGCATGTTGCTGTCATGGTCTGAGAAATGTAGTAAATAGCTATAACTATATTTTTATACAGAAATCAAGGAAGAGCTTGAACTAAGAAGATATGGTGATGAGTAGAATCTGTTAGTGGAAGGAAGGAAGGAAGGAAGGAAGGAAGGAAGGAAGGAAGGAAGGAAGGAAGGAAGGAAGGAAGGAAAAGGAAAGGAATGGAAGGGAAGGAATGGAAAGGAAAAATAATAGGAATATATGTGAATGGAGATAACATTTCTCCATCACAAATAGATTTATTTGTCATGAAATTGAGCTATATATTTGCAATTATGATGCAAATCATTACATTCTGTTTTTGGTGATACACACATGAAAACTCCTTTTTTTCAGTGAATTTTACATGGTTAGAGAAAGGCAACTTAGTGCAACTTCTTGATTTGTCAGTCAAATTACCTAAATTTTGATCCCAGTTTGTCCTCTGTGAAGCTATCAGCAAGCCATTTAATCTTGGTACACTTCAGTATCCACCTCCACAAAATGAAAGGCTGGATTTAAATTATTGCCATGGTACATTTTAAAGTTAAAGTTATGTGAGTCTAAGCCTTATCTTTTTGTAAATATATAGCTGAAGATCGTATGACACTAATTTAAAATCTAGTTAAAGCTTTGTATATTTCAAGATATCCAGTTATTTATTATTGACACATAGTACAGATAGCATAACTGTTTAACTTTTTTCTATTTTATCTGCTGAAAATAAATGTCACAGTAAATTGTAATAGCCTGTATTCATATCAACTATCTTCTGATAATTTTCTGTCAGTTGCTTTATTGAAAATAAAGATCAACTGTTAACTCTAAGAACAAAAAGACATATTTTTTCAGTGCAGAATTATAATTTGCACTAATATTCCACACATTTTTCACTTTACAGTCTTTAAAAAGTCATACTGTTTATCATATTAATTTAGAAAGCATATATATGGTACCAAACATTATTTTATAGTTTTCTCGTTCTTTATATGTCTTTTATTGCCCTACTGGATCAGTCCTATACTAACCTACAGTATATTTCTGTTCAAATAGTTGAACTATATTTGTGAACTATGGCATATGTTTTTATTTTCAATGCCTTTTAATTTCAAACTGAATTTTAACATATAAATAATCATATACATATGCAATCACTACATATTATATATTATATTACATATAACATATATTTTAAAATAAGGTACAAAAGTACATAAGTTTTTGGTTCAATACTTATTTAGAAAACAAATGCTGAATAATCACCATTTGATTATGTCAAGGGTTATTTGTCATTTTAACAGAAACATAACTCATATTCTGGATTTTTCTTTAGTATCTTTGTAGAATATGTTGAATTTTATTTTTTAAGTTTTTGTAAATAT
>NW_011888807.1:10880523-10885816 GCF_000151845.1 Pteropus vampyrus
AGAAGAGATAGTTGATTACCAGCCATGATTTTCTTTCAGACCAATGCCATTTCGAGCCAAAAGGAAGGAAGAGAAAAAGCAAGCTTAGTGCAAGGAGCTCTGTCAATAATGAGGTGGTGAGGAAGTGGCAAACAACATTTCCAGTCATATTCTATTGAGTCTAACTGAGTCACAAACATGCATGTTGCTGTCATGGTCTGAGAAATGTAGTAAATAGCTATAACTATATTTTTATACAGAAATCAAGGAAGAGCTTGAACTAAGAAGATATGGTGATGAGTAGAATCTGTTAGTGGAAGGAAGGAAGGAAGGAAGGAAGGAAGGAAGGAAGGAAGGAAGGAAGGAAGGAAGGAAGGAAGGAAAAGGAAAGGAATGGAAGGGAAGGAATGGAAAGGAAAAATAATAGGAATATATGTGAATGGAGATAACATTTCTCCATCACAAATAGATTTATTTGTCATGAAATTGAGCTATATATTTGCAATTATGATGCAAATCATTACATTCTGTTTTTGGTGATACACACATGAAAACTCCTTTTTTTCAGTGAATTTTACATGGTTAGAGAAAGGCAACTTAGTGCAACTTCTTGATTTGTCAGTCAAATTACCTAAATTTTGATCCCAGTTTGTCCTCTGTGAAGCTATCAGCAAGCCATTTAATCTTGGTACACTTCAGTATCCACCTCCACAAAATGAAAGGCTGGATTTAAATTATTGCCATGGTACATTTTAAAGTTAAAGTTATGTGAGTCTAAGCCTTATCTTTTTGTAAATATATAGCTGAAGATCGTATGACACTAATTTAAAATCTAGTTAAAGCTTTGTATATTTCAAGATATCCAGTTATTTATTATTGACACATAGTACAGATAGCATAACTGTTTAACTTTTTTCTATTTTATCTGCTGAAAATAAATGTCACAGTAAATTGTAATAGCCTGTATTCATATCAACTATCTTCTGATAATTTTCTGTCAGTTGCTTTATTGAAAATAAAGATCAACTGTTAACTCTAAGAACAAAAAGACATATTTTTTCAGTGCAGAATTATAATTTGCACTAATATTCCACACATTTTTCACTTTACAGTCTTTAAAAAGTCATACTGTTTATCATATTAATTTAGAAAGCATATATATGGTACCAAACATTATTTTATAGTTTTCTCGTTCTTTATATGTCTTTTATTGCCCTACTGGATCAGTCCTATACTAACCTACAGTATATTTCTGTTCAAATAGTTGAACTATATTTGTGAACTATGGCATATGTTTTTATTTTCAATGCCTTTTAATTTCAAACTGAATTTTAACATATAAATAATCATATACATATGCAATCACTACATATTATATATTATATTACATATAACATATATTTTAAAATAAGGTACAAAAGTACATAAGTTTTTGGTTCAATACTTATTTAGAAAACAAATGCTGAATAATCACCATTTGATTATGTCAAGGGTTATTTGTCATTTTAACAGAAACATAACTCATATTCTGGATTTTTCTTTAGTATCTTTGTAGAATATGTTGAATTTTATTTTTTAAGTTTTTGTAAATATAAAGTATTTGAAGAATTACTAAAAGGTGTTTCATTTTTCAAAAGCACCTTGAGTATATGTTGTCAATTTTTTATATGTGAAGTATCAAATCATCAAATGGAATGTGTTATCATCTAATCATAATATCCATCTTAGTGAAAATGGATAGTCAATGCTCAATTTAAAATGGCTTTACAGCTGATCTCTCATAAGAGTATTATGACATACTCCTAATTCTTTCTAAACCTAATATTTTTTAGAGATTATTTATTAATAGTTCTAGAGGGTATAGCCTTTCTTCAGCAAAGTGTCATGACTGAAAGAATAACACAAATGAGAAGACTATTGAATGTATATTGCTTTTTCTTTCTGCCATCTACCTTATTCTTCAGCACATGAAATTGAAACATCATTTACATTTCTCAGTTCAAATGCAAATGGTATGTTGGACATATGGTATGATAGCAAATTTGGCAGTCAGTACAGAGATGGAGTGTTAATGGATTTAAGCTTAAGTGCCTGAAATTTGTGTGGAAGGTCAAATATTAAATTAGGTTTTCTCAAAACAAGTGGTAAGTTCTCTGATTAGTAAAATCTAATCAGGAATGTTTATAGAGAAGAAAAGTAAAGTTTACATGTCTGTCTCCTTCTTCATAAAACTAAAAACAATTTTTTCATATTTAAAATGTAAGAAATTGTACAGTGTTGTACTGTTCTCTATTTTAAAACTGCTTTTAGCAAGCTAAAAGAGATTTTATAATTTTAGAAAAAGGTATTTCCTATATTAACAAATTGAAAGGTGAGTAGAAAATGTAATTTTGAATAAATTATCTTGAAAGTAAATAATCGCCTAAAAATCTGTTACATATTAAGTAATGTCAAGCTTTTTTTTAAGTTGAAAAATTAGTGAATCAAAGTCAAACAGTATTTTTCAAATAACAATTTTTCATAATCTTTTTCATATCATATAATGTAATAAGCCATAGCCCCCTAAACTATCTTAAAATGCTCTAGAAATTTGACATATTCACTATAAAATACAATTAAGAACTTTAAAAGCTAAGTGAATATTTTAATGGCTTCAAAATTTATTAATTTAAAATAGCAACTATAGTATTAAAAGAGGGGCAATTGTATATAAACACTTTCTCATGATTTAGAAGAGAGCATTTTGTGTCAACCAATTTACTATGGCTTATATACTTCCATTGCTTAGTATGATACAAAGATTTGAAATAAATGTATTTGTATTTGGAAAAATTTCCTACATATTTTCAGTCTCAATGAATATGCTGGTTAAATACTTCACAAACTTGAAACTTTCTAGAAAGTTAAAAAGTGAGTACACAGGTGATTCATATTTATCTGTCAATTATAGATATAATTTATCTCCCCAAACTACCTTTTTCCTAGCACATCATTATCTCACTCCTTCCTCAAAGGTCATATATTGAATTGCCACCTGTAATGGGTTGAATTGTGCCCCCACCAAATGCACATGTTTAAGTCCTAATATTCATTACCTTAGAATGTGAACTTATTTGGAAATCGAGTCATTGCAGATGTAATTGGTTAAAATGGGGTCACGAGAATCGGCACTGATTCAATATAACAAATATCTTTAAAAGGGGGAAATTAAGACACAGAAAAAGACATGTATAGAAGGAAGCTGATGTGAAGAGACACAAGAGAAGATGGCTATCTACAAGCAAGAAGAGAAGCCAGGAAAAGAGCCTTGCAATCTTTTATAGGAACCAATCTTGCTGAAATCTTGATTTTGGACCTCTAGTCTCCAAAACTGTGAGACAATACATTTTTGACTTTTAAACTACTCAGTCTGTGGTATTTTGTTTTAGCAGTCTCAGCAAACTAATACACCTTCTATATTTCTGGAACTTCAAACCAAGCAAGGTCAATTAGCTATTTAAATTGTTTCAACCACTGAATATATTCATTTTCCACAATAGAATATAATCAGCTTCAACTCCATCCTCCACTTTCTCTCACTATGCTACTTAATTCGGCTTTTCTCTTTTCTTAAGCATATTTCTTGCTGTTTGAAACATGTTGTAAACAACTCAGGGTCTGATGTCAGTTATTTTGCGGTTATTTTATTGTGCATTTAGCCACATCTGTAGCAATTTGAATGTCAGGGTTAAAAGTTAAGTAAAATTTATTCATTATTATTAGTAAAATATTTACTTCCTAAAAAGGTAAATCATTTTTGTTTGTCCCAAACTCAAGATGTGGAATTTGCAGTGCTAATAACAAGGAAATCTTCAGTGAACTAAGATGAATTGACACCCTACACTTGGCATATCAAAAAGGCTGAAGGAGGTACTTGAAAAGACTAATGTTTCTGAGATTATGGTGGTCTCATAAAATGGTGAGACAAAGTCAGAACGTTGAGTGGCAAATATATCAGAGGAAATGCTGGATCAGAGTGTGTATAATTCAGATTCATGCATGTTAGTCTTCCCCTCGAGACACTATTAAAATAAAATGCTGTGTAAAGCAGGACAGTAAAAAGTTAAAAAATATTCTGAAAAGTAAAGTTGTAATTTTGCTTCTTTTTTGTTGAGAAGATAAGAATTGGGGTAGAGATCCTTTTGGAGGTTGAGACTAAGAGAACACATTAGGTTGTCAGTTGGGAAGAATGAAGTAAACACAACCATACCTAGACTGTAAGTTATCAACCCTTTAGCTCAATCCTTGATTGGAGTAAAGTGATCGCCCTCACTCTTTATGTGGTACATCAACTACAAAACATCAACTACAAATGTTTTGAACATAATGCATGGCATTTGTCTTATAGTTACTATGTATGCCAAAAGACATAAATTGCAATAAATTATTTGATTAATCTTCAAGAAGACAAAATAGAGAAAAAACAGAGGAAAAGGAACATAATACAGGTAGTTTCAATAGCAAACACATACTAAAATGAAGGGTATAAGTTTTCAAATAATACAAATAGACTAATTGCTTAAATTAAAAGACAACTTTGAGATTACGTGCACACAAATCATGCAAAATAATATATATGCTGCTTAGAAGAGACACTTTACAAATAAGGACATATAAACAATAAAAGTGGATTAGGGTGGAAACAGGGCAGAGTGAGAGACATCCCCAGATCTCTCCCCTTGAAACAATGAGCTGAACATTTAAAACTCAACAAAAACCACCCAGACTGCACAACAGTACGATTGAGTGTGGGATCTGTGCATAAGAGCTATCACAGGTCAGAACCTTGAGTGTTGGGTGGTAGACTGGGAGAAATAAAGAAGCTGCCTCTCACAGCCACTGGAGCTCCTTGCAGGAGGTGGGGGAAGGGTGAAGGTGCAGGAACTTCCCTGAAGAGCCCTGCCTGGGACTGCTGTGAGCCGCCCAAGCTGGGCAGAAGGGCCCAGTCATCAGGGAAGAAGACAGAGAAGTGGGACAGGACCATAGAGAAACAACAGTTGATTTTTACTGGCCCCGGTTGCAAAACTGAGGCTGAGCCGCAGCCCTCAACTCCCAACCCAGAGGGCCTCTCTCCCTATACCCTCTGAGATAGATCACCGCGGAGCCCCCGGGGAATTCGAGCAAATGCTGCTGAGACTGTCTCTGACACTGACAGGAACTGAAACTGAAGGTAGCGAGCGTGATTAAATATCTACAAGAAAATTTTTGTAAAAGGTGTTTTAAGGATTTATATAAAGCAGGGATCCAAGAGCTTAGACGCCACCTACTGGAAACC
>NW_011888807.1:10886385-10892099 GCF_000151845.1 Pteropus vampyrus
AAAGCATTTTCAGACAAATAATGGATGAGAATTTTCCAAATCTAAGGAATGAGCTGGAGCATGGATTCAAGAAGTCAACAGGACACCCAATTATCTCAACCCAAAAAGGTCTTTACCAAGACACATTGTATTAAAGTTACTAAAAATCAATGACAAAGAATTCTCAAGGCAGCCAGGGAGAAAAAAAAACAGTAACTTATAAAAGTAAAGACATTACTCAGCACAAACCTTACAAGCCAGAAATGAATGAAATCAAATATTTAAACTACTAAGTGAAGGGAACTATAAGGTATCCAGTTAAGTTTTCCTTTAGATATGAAGGAGAAATTAAGACCTTTCCAGATATACAAAAACTGAGGGAATTCTCCACTACGAGGCCTGCACTACAGGACATACAGAAAGGGGTCAGTTCACCTACAACAAATGACAACAAAAATACATAATTAGGAGTAAAGTGACTATCAGGCAAATAGAAGCAGAGGAGTGCAACCTTTACTAAGAACAGGGCATTATAAACTTAAATAACAAGAGAATTGTTATAAGAAGATAGCAATGAACTTTCAGCATAGATAAGAAGAAATTGAGATAACAATGACTGAAAAGGGGAGGATTCAAAGATCCAAATTCACAAAGGGGAATGGAGATAAGGTACAGGCAGAAGAAAATGAACGGGCTGTATATATATATAATTATCCTTTTCATATTTGGCTGTATATATATAACTATCCTTTTCATATTCATAGTGGTAACCATACACCAAAGATTCAGAACTGAAGTATATAACTTAAAACAAGAAGAACCAGAGAGGAAATCCACAAAAACCAACCAAAATAAAGAAAACAGAAACAAGGATAAGGAAGCAATGGAAACACCAAGCTACCAAAAAGCAAAAGATAAAATGACTATAAGAAGACCTCATATTTCAATAATCACCCTAAATGTAAATGGACTGACCTCACCAATAAAAAAGGCAAGGAGTTGCAGAATGAATCAAAAAACAAAACCCAACCGCAAACTGTCTCCAGGAGACACATCTCAGCTCCAAAGACAAATATAGACTCAAAGTGAAAGGGAGGAAAATGATATTCCAAGCAAATGGCATTCAGAGAAAAGTGGGAGTAGCGGTACTAATATCAGATGAAATAGACTTCAAAATAAAAAAAAGGTAAAGAAAGATGCTGAGAGACACTTCAAAATGATAAAGGGAATCATGCACCAAGAAGACATAACACTTATCAATATCTATACTCCCAATCAGGGAGCCCGAAAATATGTAAAGCAATGACTAACAGAACTAAAGAGAGGAACAGAGAAAAATATTATCATAGTAGGGAACCTAAATACCCCACTATTGGATATGGACAGATCATCCAAACAGAAAATCAATAAGGAAATAATATCCTTAAGTGACACATTAGATCAACTGGATATAATTGACATTTGCAGAGCCTTTCCTCCCAAAACAGCTGCTTATACATTCTTCTCTAGTGCACATGGAACATTCTCAAGAATCAACCTCATGCTGGGACACAGAGATAGCCTCGACAAATATAAGAGAGTTGAAATCACACTAACCATATTCTCTGATCATAATGCTTTGAAACTAGAAATCAACTGCAAAAAGAAAGCAGGAGAACCAAAATACATGGAGATTAAACAACATGCTATGAGTCAGGGAAGAAATAAAAAGAGAGATCAAGAGATATATAGAAACTAATGATAATGATAGTACAACATATCAAAACTTTTGGGACGCGGCAAAAGTGGTCATAAGAGAAAAGTTCATATAATTACAGGCCTACCTCCAAAAACAAGAATGAGCTTGAATAAACAATCTAATGCTTCATCTTAAAAAAAAAAAAAAACTAGAAAAGGAAGATCAAATGAAGCCTAAAGTGAGAAGAAAGAAAGGAATAATCAAAATTAGAGCAGAAATAAGTGAAATTGAAAAAAAAAAAAAAGATAGAAAAAATAAATGCAACGAAGAGCTGGTTCTTTGAGAAGTTTAATACAACTGACAAACTCCTGGCTAGACTCACTAAAGAAAAAAGAGAAAGGACACAAATAAACAAAATCATAGATGAAAGAGGTGAAATAATGACAGACACCATAGAAATAAAAAGAATCATACAAGAATACTATAAAAAAGGTTTTAACACCAAATTTAATACTCTAGAAGAAATGGACCAGTATTTGGAAAAATACAACCTTCCTAGACTGAATCAAAAAGAACTGGAAAATTTAAATGGAGTGATCAGCAGTATGGAAATTAAAACAATCATGAAAAACCTACCGAAAAGTAAAAGTCCAGGACCATATGGCTTCACCAGTGAATCCTACTAAACATTCAAAGAAGATTTAATACCTATACTCCTCAAACTCTTTTAAAAAATCAAAGAGGAGGCAATACTTCCCAACTCATTTTATGAGGCCAATATTATCCTGATACCAAAACCTGGTAAGGATAACACAAAAAAAGAAAACTACAGACCAATATAGCACATGAACACAGATGCAAAAATTCTGAATAAGATACTAGTGAACCAAATACAGCAACATATTAAAAAGATTATATGCCACAATCAAGTGGGCTTCATCCTATAGGCACAGGGATGATTCGACATATGCAAATCGATTAATGTGATACACCACATAAACAAATTAAAATATAAAAATCATACGATCATATCAATAGATGCAGAAAAAGCCTTCAACAAGATACAGCATCCATTTATCATCAAAACACTTAACAAAATTGATATAAAAGAAAAGTACCTTAACATAATAAAGGCCATCTATGACAAACCCTCAGCCAACATTATACTTAATGGTGAAAAACTAAAAACTTTCCCTCTAAGATCAAGAACACGGCAAGGCTGTCCACTATCACCACTCTTATTCAATATAACATTTGAGGTCCTAGTGAGTGCAATCAGACAAGAGAAAGATATAAAAAGCATCCAAATAGAAAACAAAGAAATCAAACTGTCACTACTGGCAGATGACATGATTCTCTATATAGAAAACCCTAAAGACGTCACAAGAACACTACTAGAAACAATAAGCAGAACAGTAAAGGCTCTTTATACAAAATCAATGTTCAAAAATCCATAGCTTTCCTATACTATAACAATGAAGTGTCAGAAAAAGATGTGGAGAAAATAATTCCTTTTGCAATTTCAACTAAAAGATTAAATATCTAGGAATAAATTTAATGAAACAAGTGAAGGACCTCTATAATGAAAACTACAAGATCCAATAAAGGAAATCAAAGACGATACAAAGAAATACAAAGATATTCCATGTTCTTGGATTGGAAGAATCAACATAGTTAAAAAGATCATATTACCTAATGCATTATACAAATTTAATGCAATCTCCATCAAAATCCCATTGGCATTTTTTAAAGAAATAGAACAAAAAATCATCAGATTTGTATGAAAGCACAAAAAGCCCAAGTTGCCAAAACCATTCTGAAAAAAAAGAACAAGGCTGGAGGCATCATTTGGCCCGACTTCAAATTATACTACAAAGTGACAGTAATCAAAACAGCATGATATTGGCAGAAAAACAGACACAGGACCAGTGGAACAGAATTGAGAGTCCAGAAGTAAACTCATATTTATATGGGCAAATAATTTTCAACAAAAAAGCCAAAAACATACAGTGGAGAAAAGAAAATCTCTTCAATAAATGGTGCTGGGAAAACTGGAAAGCTACCTGCAAAAGAATGAAACTAGACTGTTTTCTATCATCACACACCAAAATTAACTCAAAATGGATTAAGGACCTGAATAAAGACCTGAAACAATAAAATGCATAGAAGAAAACATAGGACCTTAAGTCAAGGACCTTGGACTTAAAGAGGATTTTATGAAATTGACCTTAAAAGTAAGGGAAATAGAAACTAAAATAAAAGAATAGAACTAGAAAACTTCTAGTTCTATCAAACTAGAAAACTTCTAACTATCAAACTAGAAAAACTATCAAACTAGAAAACTTCTACTCAGCAAAAAAAATCATCAGCAAGATAAAGAGACAACCATCAGAATGGGAAAGTATATTTGCAAGCAATGCCTCCGATAAGGGTCTAATATCCGAAATATACAAAGAATTCATTTGACTCAATAACAATAAAAAAACAAATGATCCAATCAAAGAATGGGCAGAGGACCTGAACAGACACTTCTCCCTAGAGGACATACGAATGGCCAACAAATATATGAAAAAATGCTCAACATCACTAGTTATTAGGGAAATGCAAATCAAAACCCCAATTAGATACCATCTCACACCTGTTAGAATAGCTATAATCAACAGGACAAGTAATAACAAATGTTGGAGAGGATGCAGAGAAAAGGAACACTCATATACTGCTGGTGGGACTGCAAATTGGTACAGCCGCTTTGGAAAACAGTATGGCGGTATCTCAAAAAACTAAGAATTGATCTACCATATGATCCAGCAGTCTCACTACTGGGTATTTATCCAAAAGACTTGAAAACTCATATCTGAAAAGACATTTGTGCACCGATGTTCATAGCAACATTATTCACAGTGGCCAGGACATGGAAGCAACCAAAGTGTCTTACGATAGATGATTGCCTAAAGAAGGTGTGGTACATATATACAATGAAATATTACTCAACCATAAGAAGAGATAAAATACTGCCATTTGTGACAACTGGGATGGACTTCGAGATAATCATGCTAAGCGAAATAAGCCAGACAGAAAAAGTTGAAAATCACATGATATCACTTATATGTGGAATAGAAACCTAAAAACAACAAATGAACAAGACAAACAAACACAGACTCGTGGACATGGACTATAGACTAGTGGACTATAGTGGTTACTAGTGGGGTGGAGGAGGAGAGGGGAGGTAGACAGGGTAAAGGGGGTCAAATATAGGGGGGTAGGGGGAGGGCGAAGTGGATAAAGGGGATCAAATATATGATAGGTGAAGGAAACTGGACTTTGGGTGGTAAACATAAAGCATAATATACAAATATCAAATGATAATGTACACCTAATTATATACTTGTATTAACCAATGTTACCCAAATAAAACTTAAAAAAATATAACATAAAATAAAAGCTTTTAGTATAAAAAACAAAGCAAAAAAAAAAAAACAAACAAAAACAATAAATGTAATGGGTATAAATAGTTTTTTGATTACATCAATCGACCCATTTATTATAAGCTAGAAATGTTTCCAATTGTGGAACTTCTACTCGTCTTTCAATTCTTTCAGTATTCTGATGGCAAACTTTTACTGTGATGGCAGAAATGGTGTAGGTCCAGGTACTGCAAGCTACTGTTTTCATGCAAGAATCACAGTGACAGATCTCCAAACTCTTCACTTCATCTTGGTTTTGCCACAGAAGGAGCAAGCGTGTGCTGTCTGATTTTAATTTTGTTCACCATTTTTCCTAATGGAGGAGCCATAACAAGTTCTGTATTTACTGATGATCCTGATCTTAGTGTGTTTAGCTGTGTCATTGCCAACTATATTGAAACCCAGAGATCATGGGTAGAAATAGTTTTAACATCAAAATATAAATTCCATGAATATTATTGTAGCTATTCAGATGTTAGCTAAACACCCTTTAAGGAAAAATACATTGCTATGTATGCAAACAGAGAAAGAAAAGATGAAAGAAGGAAGGAAGGAAGGAAGGAAGGAAGGAAGGAAGGAAGGAAGGAAGGAAG
>NW_011888807.1:10893342-10942290 GCF_000151845.1 Pteropus vampyrus
ATACATATCACATTTCTGTATATATCATACTTTGTGATATATGATATATACATGTATCATATTTATCATATATATTTTGTGATATGTCTATCTAGCTATACCATATTTTCCTGACACATTCATCCGTTGACACTTAGGTTATTTCCATTCCATCACTATTGTGAATAGCAAAGACTGTCTATCAAGTAAATTTTCATGAAATTTACCTTGACTCTGTCTCACAGGAAATATTCTAGAGAGTATAAGTAACATATCAGAATTGTCTAATCGAAATCAAGGTAATTGGAGTATTTATATCTCTGACCTCCTGGAAAGGGATGCCCCTGGTGGATGTAATTTCCACAGTTGTAGCTCTACTTGCATCCACACAAAGTGAGCTCTGAAACCTCGAAGGCAATCCTCTGATGGGGTTGCAGAAAGTGTCATCATATTGAGAGTCAATGTGAATTAAAAAAATAAGGAGAATCAATTACATATGAAAGGAAAACTGGCCAAAATGACTTTTTTTCAATTTATTTAGGTGTTTTCAAATTTCTTTTCATAACGTATTTTGTCTATGTACAGTTTATTCCCTTGTTGTGAGGTTAGATTTATTCTTTTGTGTTTGATGTTTTCTGGTGTATTTAAAATAGTACCTATTTTTTAAAACATTTTGTTGTCTTTTTTAAAATAAACTATACATATAAAATTAATTTTTACATATTTATCTTTCTTTCATCAAATCTGATCAATTCAGCTATTAATTAAAACAAATTACCTGTATATTATTTGAATTCCTAGATAACTTATCTGCATCCCGGAACAAAGCTAAAATAGAAAAAGAAAATCTAGGAAACTGCAATAGGAAAAATACTATGCTAAATTACTATGATTTAAAAATAAGTCTTACACCTTTCTCCTTCTACTTAGTTTTTATTCCACACTACCTCTTAGGTAATCAAATTGTTGTACACAGCCCCATCTGCTTTCACCAACTGGATATCTAATGTTTTTTTCATGCCTCTGACTTTCTGTCCCCCAGCCTCATGGTTAGCATTAAAATGTATCACTTTAAGGACATATTATATGAGATAATATTCATGAGTATTCATGAGTTATCCTTTCAGAAATTGCCTGTAAAGTCACTATCTTAATCTTACAATACAGTCATGAACTTCTTAATAATTGGGATACATTCTGAGAAATGCATCCTTTGGGAACTTACAGAGTGTATTTACAAAAAACTTGATCAGTATAACCTGCTACTATAATTGTATGTCCTATATGTATATATGACCGGAAGCACAGTAGGTTAAAACCAGCATCACCACAAACAGCTGAATAATTGTAGTGTAAGCTCAGACAGTTGGCTTTTCTTTTTGTAATGTCTGATTTAAGATTTCATTGTCAAGGCATCCACTTTAAACAGATACAGACTAGATAAAGAGCCATGCTTCTTCCTCCCACTGAGGCTCCTTTGTTTTAGAAATTCTCGTTGATTTTATTTTATTTTAAATTTGCTTAATTATGTTTTAAATTTATCAGTAAAGAGCTAGTCCAAGAAACGCTAGGCTCCACCCTCAGCCATAATAAACCCAGAACATGCATTTGCTCTACCTGTGTGCTCCCAGGCATGCCTCATGAGCTCCAAGGCCTGTAAATAATAAGCTCTCTTTTCTTCAAAGTTTCCTAATGGTTGTTGCTGAATGATGTCTACCACAGGGTAGATTCACCAGGGCCTAGGTGAGCACTCCTCAGACATTTTTAGCCCATGTTATCAATTGGCTGAGATAGTCATAAAACATAAAGTGTTGCACTGTGATGTTACTACAGCTACTATGTGACTAGGCAATAGGAAATTTTCAGCTCCATTGTAATCTTATGAGAGCACCGTCATATGCAGTCATCATATGACTATAGTGGGAATTTCTGTTTCTGGGGTGAAAGATGGGAAAAATTTGGTTGAGGGGATTTTTTGAGTTTTTTCTGATTGTCTTTCTTAAACACTAATTTTTCTTCTTTTGCTCTCAGCTAAAATAGACAAAAAGTTTGTATTTTAGTTTGTATGTTATATCAAAAAGAACATTCTTCTGACTGAACTTTGGCATAGAAGTTGCTGTCAGTCAACTGTATTGAGGAGTTTTGAACATCTTTCACTGATGTCAAGAGTTTAGAACATGAAAAATATCTGAAACCATGCGAGCTTACACTTATAGAATTTGAAAAATAGTTCTTTTCAGTTAGTATCTATGAATGAGTATTATTTAATACATAATCATAAGCACATTTTTTGATATCCTCAGGATGTAGACAAAAAGCAAAACGGTAAATGCTGGTAAGGTTCAAGTCTGCTGTCATTTCTAATTATCTGGTCTTTTGATTGATCTTTAAATTTTCCCACTTTGCCTTTAGTATCTTAACAGTAGCTTGACATTTCTTGATAAGAAAATTTGTAAGATATAAATGGTTTACTAAATTTTATTGTTCATTAGATATGCTTTTACAATAAAATGAAAGAATAATTTTTTCATAAGTTATTCTAACAATTGACATTTATGGCAATATCTTTATGGATTCAAAAGGGAATTTGCTATAGTCTTATAAGTCTAAGAAGTCAAGAATAAAAACTTAAATTTTACATTTATTATGCTATTATGTTTTTATTGACATTCAAAAGAAAGAATGTATCAAATATCTTAGAGTAGTGTACTTTTTCATTGTATGCAACTGGAGCTGCAGATTACTTTTTATAATGGGTCTTAAAGTTATCGTAATATAAATTAATTTCTTTTGGCACTATGACAAGAGAAAAAATATCTTGTTTAGAAAGATAATGTAGTAGTCCTTGAGTGTATAAAAAATCTAGAGTCTAAAAAAGAGGATGGTACAACAGAGAAAAGTTTAAATTTCTTTGGAATTAAAAGGACGACACACAGAGAGAAGGATAGAAGAAAACTCAACAGATGACAAGAGGATGAGGTTGTATTTTGTGTGATAAGAACAGGAAGTAAAAAATTCACAGTGGTAAGATGGCTAAATTAACTAGAGAGGGGGGCTTATAATTCACACTTAAATTGCTAGATTTCCTGTGGTGTACTTATCCCGCTACACCTTCAGTGAAGTCTGCTATTTGCACAGAGACTGAGAGTGTGTGTATGAGTGTGGATGTATGTTAGCTTATATATGTATGTGGAAATATCTGTGTATGTACTAAATGAATAGATTACATAATTCCTTTGCTTATGCCTACTGAGAAGAAAAAAAGATGATTAAATACACTGAAGTAAATTAAAAGAAGCATAAACCTGAAAGTCACCAATGAGCTTGGAAGTCACCAAGTAGCATAGAATCTTAAATTTTGCAGAGATCTTAGGATGCTACATGAATATTCACAAGCAAGAAAATGGATGCTTCAGCCAACTTTTTTAAGATCTGAATGGAAATAGTGACCATAGCTGACATAAACATGTTTGACTAACCCCTTTAGCAACTTGTTTTGTTTTTCTCTTCATAGTTTATTGATGCCGAATCTTTAAAACTATCAATGGAAATTTAGACATGCAAGTAAATGATAATAGGTTTCTATAGGAAAATAAAATTGTCTATTAAACAACTTCATCTGACTGTCCTGTGAAGTGATACTCTAGACCCTTGTAGGTGCAAAGTTTATCTACATGCTATAACAAAGAAACTCAATACCTCAGTTATTAATGCAAAAAGTTTACTTCTTACTTACATATGGTCCCATCACTGTGTATGTGATGGATATGGTGGTGGTGATCATGGTGGTGTACTGTTTCACTTGTTTATTCAAAATCTTGAGATTATGAAGGCTTTGCCAATTTTAAGCATTTGACTCCAAAAATAATCAATGTCCATTCAGCAGGAGTAGGAAGAATTGAATCATTAGTGAAAGTTTGTTATCATCTAGACTTATCAAATATCAACCTCTTATCACATAGATGATTTGCAAATATTTTTTTCCATTACGTAGGTTGCCTTTTCATTTTGTTGATGATTTCCTTTACTATATAAAAACATTTTAGTTTGAAATAGTTCCACTTGTTTATTTTTGCTTATGTCACCTTTGCTTTTGGTCTCAACTTCAAAAAAACATCACCAACACTAATGTCAAAGAGCTTTCTGAGTGTTTTTTCCTAGGAATTTTAAGTTTTCAGGTTTTATGTTTGAATCTTTAATACATTTTGAGTTAATTTTTGTGTATGGTATAAGATATTGATTTTATGTCCACCAAAATGTAGGTTAGTGAAATGGATTTAAGAAATTGAGACATCATAACTTATATGGAAGTTTTATTAACAATAGACCATTTTATAAACACCATGTACTTCATATATTTCTCCCAAATCTTGTTAATCTTTATGCTTTCCAGATTAAGTACCAATCTCTGTAGGTCACAATTTGTCATAAATTAGTCTGAAAGGTATCTTTTCAACATATACGTAATTAGTAGATTTATAATGAATGAGGTAAGCATTAATGGCATATATTGATTGTACAATATACAGTTAAAAGAAATATCGGTATATTTAGGATTGTAGAAACCGATATTTCCAGAATGTTAGTAGCTGAGAGAAGTTAGATGTAACAAAAGAAAGAAAACAAATTTATCTTTTTTGTTGTGTTTATGGTTATGATATTATTATTATATGAGAATAATATTTAAAAAATCTGTTTAGTATTCTTTCTATTGTCTTATTAAAAGTTTTTTAAAAACCTTATATCTGCGTGTCAGTGGAGGATACATAGTATATCTGTATGGTGATGCTACTGATATTTTAACAGTCTAAAATTTAAATATTTGAATGAATGTTTCTTCTAAATATGCATTCAAATGATGTTGCTATTTCTAGAAACGTATTCTTTGAATTGCCTTTCAAATTTCTTACTCATTCTTCGAACATCCTAAATGGTGATAAATAATTATGCCTTGAGAGTAGATTTTAAATTAGGTAAAAACAGATGTCATTTTAAACATAGAGAATAAGATGGGTTACCAAATCGGACAGTACAATTTGTGGTCAAAAAATAAAATGTGAATATATAGTTTTGAAACTGTTTTTTTCATTTGCTTTATAAATCTATTCTCAAAGTAGATATTATAAAGAGGGTTTCCATATATGGCAACGTAACCAAAGTAAAATACTTGGCCTCTTAAGGCAGTCATTTCAAAGGACAAAACTCATTGGTTGTGTTTGAAATTCAAATGTTCTCATTTAGAACCAGAATAGATACCTTACACAAATAAGAATATAACTTTTATTTTTCTTTAACAAGTGCCTTTTTTTTAGACTTACCTAGGGATGAGCTAGGTTTGTAAGATTAAAAATGTAATAAAAGAATAAGACATAACTATTTAATGATTTATGTCTTATATAAATATTGAATGTAAGATGTTCTTTAAGTTAAGAACTCATGCATTAAATGAATAAGTAACTATTAAGTGCCTGATTACTAAGTAAAATCTTATGTGTGTGGTATATTTTAAATAAGAAAAAAAAAAGTGCTAATAATATTTGTGGACTTAGTGGAGTTTACATTTTAATGGAGAAAGGCCAAAAAATACACATTATATTAAAAAAATAATAATAATAAGAGTAATTATTATTGGCCAAAGGAGGTATAAAAAATTAAATAAGTAGTTAAGGTCAGCCTTGCTGACAAGAGACATGTGAGTAAAGACTTAGAGGAGGTAATCAAAGAATCAATAGGGATATCTTTAGAAAGCATACTCAAGGCAGAGAAAAGAGCCAATTTCAAATCCATAAGACTAGAGCATGCTTTTTATGTTAATAAATATAGCAAGGAGGGTCATGTAGCTAAAGATAAATAAGTGGTCAGGGAAGTAATACAACATAGGAATAGTTAGCTTATAACTTACTTGAAGGGTGATTCAAAGTAGAGGAGTAACATAACCTACTTTCTTTTTTAAAGGGCCATTCTGAGTCCTGGTTTGAACATAGACCACAGAAGAACAAGATTAGAATCATCAAAAACAGTTATTGAAGTCAGAGATAATGGTGGCTGAGATAAAGGTAAGCAGCAGTGGAAGTAGTGAGAAATGCTCACTGTAAATATAAATTTGGGAATTATTGCAATATCTGTGATATCAAAATTTATGATACTGGGTAAGATCAGCAAGGATAAGAGTGCAGATAGAAAATAGGGCCTAGGACTTAGACATGTGGCACCAAAGACCCCAACCTAAGATAGGGAAAAAGAGGTGGCAGCAGCATTGTAAGCTGAAAATTAGTGTTGAGTCAAGTAGGAGAATATCAGATAGAGGGTGTTGTCCTGGAAGCCAAGGAGAAAATGTGTGTCCAGCAGAAGAGAGTGATTAGCTTAGGCAAAGGCTACTACCCATTTGTCCCCATTTTTCCAAGACAGTCTAGTCTATCATCATGTCTTTGTATAAGTGAAAATAATGTTTCCTTCTATTCTCAGCAAAGTCTCAATTTTGATGATAAATCATATGATCATGTATATATAATCAAATAAAATGAAGACAAGGAAAGAAAATAAGAAATTCTTGGAGATACGTCATTAAGAACTAGAGGGAGAATGGGATATTTTCAATAAGTGAAGGGACTGGCTTTATAAAGAAACATGAATAGTTCATTTGTGGTAAAATACATAAAGGAGAATATGGAAAGAGATGTTGAGAAGTAGGTAGATGTAATGGTGGTGTTCTATAAATGTTTGCTTCAGATTGCTTTCATGTTCTCAGTGAAGTCAAAAGCAAAGTTATACATTGAGTGAGAGGGCAGAGAAGGTGTGGATTTGAGCAAAAAGAGAATAAGGTATTAAATAGCTTTTAAGAGCAGGGGTTGGCCACTTACTCCCCACAGGCCAACTGTCTACTTCAAGTTTTATTAAAATATAGTCACACTCACTTATTTACATATCATATTTGGCTTTTTCAATTTCACTGACAGAATTGAGTAATTAGAACAGAATCTGTATGGCCTTCAAGCCAAAAATATTTACTACTTGGCCCTTTAAAAATACATTTAGCAACCCCTGTCCTAGAAAAAATCAGAGTGACTAGAACGGACAAATAACATGAATGCACATAGAATGCAATTTATTTAAGGTTTAAGTCATAAATGCAAATAAAACCACTCATATGGTTTTTTTCAACCGTATTCATCTGCACAGATACAGGTGTGAAGTAGGTCAAGCATTGAATTAAACTTGGGTATCGTTTTGGCAGCTGAGAACAGCCAAGTGATAGACGAACAAGAAAATCTAAGCCATATACAAAGAAATGATTATGGTGATTGATTATTAAATTCCAGTTTGTTAAGGACAGGAGAGAGGGCATTGAAGAGAAAGGGAAATGATTGAAAAATCAATTAGAGATCTCAGTGGAGTGAAAAGATTGTTGGAACCAGATGGGAAAGAGCTAACATGAAAAATGGCAGTTGGTGGTATTGAGATTCATGGAATTGACATTTTTAAGGAGCTGTGGGTATTGGTAATAAGTTCTAGAGTCTGATCATGGGGAGGAATAGTTGAGGAAGGGTAAAGAATAAGATAATTAAAGGAGCACATTTTAAGAAATTGAGAAGTTAAGTCATGGTAAGTGTTATCTATGTATTTACTTAAATCACCAAAAAATATGGCAGAGTATCAGGAACTTAAGTAACTGAGAAATGGAGGTAGGTTCACAGATATTATCAACTATGTTATAAGATTAGAAAGAATACTATCTGAATAAAAAGCTAGTAGAACAGTGCAGAGGCTGTGGGAGAAAAAAAAAAAACAAGGTTCAAGAGGTTAGCTGAGAAAGCAGTGTCTTCAGAGGGAATCCGTTTTCTATTTGAGCAAAAATGTGAAGGGAAGAGTAGAAATGAGCTTAGAGCAAATGCACTGGGTGCACCTACACAACCAAAAGAAAAGTTTTTTAAAACAGATTTTGATGATTAGGGTTTTCTTCTCTATATCTTAAAAAGATGACTTTAAAATAAATGTAAGACTATTGAACACTTGGACACATGCAATGATTTGAAACAAATTCTGCAATAGAATATTATAAATCTATAAAGTCTTATTATAAATCTTATAAAGTCTTACATTTGTTTTCCCATGAATATTGAATTAATCAGGGAATTTAAGAAATATTGATTGTATTTTTGAGATTATGTTTTAAGAAGGAATTTGACAAACAAGAGTACTTCAAAGTCAGAAAGGCTAGAGAGGCAAAAGAAAAATAAAGATATCATAGTTTTCTTAAAATATTTAAAATATAACCATGTAGAGATGGAGCTAACTTAATTTATGTTTTTCAGGGAGGCAGGAATAGGATCATAATTTAAAATTATAAGAAAAGAGTAATTATCTCATAATATTATAAAAGATTTTACAATTACAACTGTTTGGCAAAGTAGAGGCCGCTTTAGGAGATAATAAATTAAATTGTTATTATTTGAAGAATTTATTTGAAGTTGATTTTTAAGTGATGTAAAAGAAGGAATTTTGGCATTTTGCAAGTGTTTGAATACATGATTCCTAAGAGAGTTTTTAAATATTCAGATAATGAGTGTCATTTGTCCAATGTAGCTATATATTTAACTATTTTTTTCTAGCTTCTGCATGTTTATTACTGAGCAGATAGGTTTATAGATTATTCTTGAAGTAGTGCAACATTTTTATATTTGTCGTCATATGTGGACAATAATATTTAAGTGTGGCATTTTTTTTCTAGAGAAATTTACCTTTGGTAGTTCTCTTGTATCTCTGTTTTTTGTTTTGTTTTGTTTTTGTTTTTTTACTATTGTACATGAATTTTCTATGACCGAAAAAAATCAAATTTAAACAATATTGTCAAAATTTGTACCTGGAGCTACTGATTGACTTTCTATATGCTTCCATTATGAATCTGCTAAAGACATTAATTCTTACACTCAGAGTTGGTTGGATTAGGAACTTAATTTTGTGTCAAATCAGAGAATTACATTTAATCTGAGTCAGAATTCAATCATTAAAGTGTACCAAATAAAGGTCTAAGCCAAATGAAGCAAACATGAGAAATATTATAAAAGATATTAGGATTTTGCTATAAACCCCTGAAATTAAAATTCTTCTGTGAAATTTATTTTGTTAAATATTGTGTGTGTGTGTGTGTGTGTGTGTGTGTGTGTGTGCATGCTTTGCTATCCTGGCAGCTTTGAGAGATAACCAATCTTTACAGGGTACCAGAAGTGCTGAAGCAGCAAGAGAGAGGCTCTCAGTGAAAAGATAAAACTTATGGATCAAGTAGATAACGAGATTAAGTGAGGGCTTAAAGGGAAAGTAGTAGGCAATATGCTCCCAAATTGAAAGGCTTTTTAAAGTACAGGTTTTATTTCTAAGTCTGGAAAACTCAAAGTAGTTTTGCTCCCTTCAGTTGCAGAGGTAATAACAGAATGGGACGTAAGCCATTTCAGGCTAACCTTATTCATTTTGAGAAAGGCACATGTCTGTGTTCTATGAATGTTGTAGACTAAACTGTTAGAAGAATGCCTGCTGAATACATAGAAGCATAGGAATAGATGCTGTAATGCTTCAGGGAATTAAGACATTTTCATGATCTGGTAAACTATAGTCCTCAAGATCAGCGTAAATTTACAAAAGAGAAAAGCTCAGACTTTAAGGAAAGTTCTCAGGCTTATGCCTATCATGACATGGTTTAATAATTTATTTTATGTCAAAAGCTAAATGTAATTCTATACCTGAAGAAAACACTAAAAAATTCTTCTATTTACAACTTCAGTATTTTTTATTTTTAATAATTAGTGTTTAGATTTTCAGTCAGGATGGAAAAATAGGTAAACTCTGTGCTCACTTCATCCTAGGACCACATCAAAATTACATCAAAGTAAACTATAGAACAATCACCATTGAGAATCACCTGAAGACTAGTTGAACAGAAGTCTTATAACTAAGGATATAAAGAAGAAGCCATGTCTCGATCGGTAGGAGGGGCAGAGGTATAGAATGGTCTTGTCCCACACCTATGTTTGGCAGCTGAGATTTGGGTAGGATATCACAGCTGCAGAAATCCCTTCTGAGGAGTGAGGGGTCACATACCCACACTGGGCTCCCTATCTCAGAGCACCAGTACCAGAAAGGAGTCTCCACAATCTGGCTGTGGAAATCGGCAAGGGTTCCATCTGGGTGAAACAGAGGAATGTTATAGACACAAGCAACCTCTTAAAGAGCTGGATCACAGACTCACTTGCTCACAAACACTTAACCTAAGCTCTAGCAACAGGATAGCAACTTGAAAAGTTTCAGGGATATATGAGGAGGAACTGAATTGTCTGGCTCCAGGGTGAGGACTGGAGAGGAAGCTTTGAAGTCCAGGTCTGAAGTGCTGGCAGGTGCCATTGTCCCATTGCTGAGCCCTCCCTCCACCCAGTCTGCAAGTACAGGTGGTCACTAACTCTGAGTCTCCATCAACCTGGGTAACACATCTTGCCCCACCCAGGTGATTCTCTGAGACCTGGCCCCACCCAACTGTCTGAACAGAATATTTTTCAGTGGCTATTCTACACAAGTGGCCAGCCTCAGCCCACACTGTAGACTTTCCTAAAATTTTTCAAAGGTCCAAAAATCTCAAAGAAGCAGTAGCTGGACTCAGCATGCCTTATCTCTCTTGCTAAGTGGCCTAAGCCTAGCACTAGTGGTAGCCAGCCTTGATTTGTAGCATAGCCTCTCCCATGTGCCTTGAAGCCCAACACAGGCACTACAAAATTTAGATCACTTTGTAATTCCTATCAAGTGGCCCTGGGCTGGGCACAGGTAACGACTGACCTGGGCCTGCACTGGAGACCTTCCCAACAGGCCCTAGAATCAATACAACTGGTGGCTGGCCCCAGGAAACACAAGAGAACCTCAATTAGCTCCACAAATGACATACCCAATGGGTAGACTTAACAGGCGCCAGGGCCCCACTAAAGTGAATCCCTCTCTGTGAGGTCAGCCCTCACAAAATAGCTTGTCCACTATAATCATGGAAAGTTCTCACAACCAGTCAGCGTGAAGGTCAATCTCACACTGACATGCCAATAGAAATCAGGCTCAAAGACAACAAGAAGGCACACATGAAGTTAAATATGGGACAGCCCTGGAGCACCTGACTCAGGTGACCTCCTGACAACACACTGAGTCCCACACAACATCTACTACATGAGGCCACCCTACTAAGATTAGGAGATGTAGCAATTTACATAATACATAAAAATTAAAACCTGGAAACAGCCAAAATGAGGAGAAAAAGAAATACGTCCCAAATGAAAGAAAAGGACAAAACTCCAGAAAAATAAATGAAATGGAGGAAAGCAATCTATCAAATATAGAGCCAAAACACTGGTCATAAGGATGATCAACGAAGAGTGGATAAACTCAGTGAGAAATTACAGAAAGAGATACAAACTTAGAAAAGAACCAGTCAGAAATAAAGAATACAATAAGTGAAATGAAAAATACATTAGATGGAATCAATAGCACATTATATAAAGCACATCATTGAATCAGCAATTTCATCAAGATAACAGAAACAGCCAAAGGGTTAAAGAAGTACAGATTGGTAGTTGATAGATGGTCACAGGGATGGAGAGCACAGCATAGGGAATGTAGTTAGCATTAACGTATTGGCTATGTGGAGAGTCAGAGGAGAGAAAGAGCAATTAGGAGATTGTTTTATAAACTATATAAATATCTAACCAATGTACTGTATACTGGAAACTAATAAAATAAATTTAAAAAAGAAAGGAAACAGCCAAAAAAAATAAGCAACAATGAAAAAAAATGAGGTTAGTTTAATGGACCACATCAAGCATAATAACATTTAGATCATAAGGGTATGAAAATGAAAAAAAGAGCAAGAGTTTGAAAATCTATTTGAAGAAATAATGATTGAAAACTTGAAGAGAGAAACTTAAAAGCAGCAAGAGAATAGCAGTGAGTTACATATGAACTCACCTTGGGAGCCTTCCCTCCTCATTAATTTTTTTGGAAGAATTTGAGAAGAAAAAGTGTTCATTCTTCTTTACCAGTAAAATTTCACATATGAAGCCATCTGATTCAGGACTTATTTATTTATTTATTTGTGTATTTGTTTATTTATTTATTTATTCCTTCCTTCCTTCACTCATTCATTCATTCATTCATTCATTCATTTATTTGTTTGTTTATTTATTTATTTATATTGCTCATTTGATTTCATTAGGAGTTATTTGTCAGTTCATACTTTCTGTATCTTTTTGATTTAGTCATGAAGATTGTATATTTCTAGGAACTTATACATTTCTTCTAGGTTGTCCAATTTGTTGGCATATAAATGTTCATAGTATTTTCTTATAGTGCTTTGTATTTTCTGGTGTCAGTTGTCACTTCTCTTTCATTTCTGATTTTACTTATTTAGGTCCTCTCTCTTTTTTTCTTGATGTGTCTGGTTAAAGTTTATCGATTTTGTTTATCTTTTCAAAGAACCAACTCTTGGTTTCATTGATCTTTCGTATTTTTTTAGACTATTTTATTTTTGCTCTAATTTTTATTCACTTAGGTCTTTGTTTACAGTTCTTTTTTCTTGTTCTATAAGTGTAGGATTAGATTATTTATCTAAGATTTTTCTTGTTTTTTTTTTTTTTGAGGTAAGTCTTTATCAATTTCCTTCTCAGTATTGTTTTTCCTGTGTCCCTTAGATTTGGGGTTATTATATTTTTATTTTCATTTGTCTCAAGGTATATTTTGATTTCTTCCTTGATCTCGTTGTTAACCCTTCATTGATTAGTAGCATGTTATTTAGCATTGATGTAGTTATGTGTTTTTCAGTTTTCTTCTTATAATTGATTTCTAGTGCTATACCACTGTGATCAGAGAAGACACTTGATACAATTAAATTTATTGAGACTTGTTTTGTGGCCTAACACGGAGAATGGCATTCCTATCTTAGAAAATGTTCCATGGTCACTTGAAAAGAATGTATATTCTGCTGCTTTCAGATGAAATGTCCTAAAAATATCAATTAAATCCATCTGGTCTAATGTGTCATTTAAGAACACTGTTTTCTGCTAATTTTCTATCTGGATGATCTATCTTTTGATGTAAATGGGCTGTCAAAGTCTCCTACAATTACTGTGTTACTGTTGCTCTCTTCCTTTATGTCCATCAATATTTGTTTTATATTTAGGTGCTCTTATGCGGGTGCATACGTTTTTACAAAGTTCATATTCTCTTGTTGGATTGTGATCCCTTTATCATTATGAATGTTCTTTGTCTCTTATTAAATTTTTGTTTCAAAGTCTATTTCATCTGATATAACTTTTGCTACCCCAACTTTTTTATTTCCATTTGCACTAAATGTCTTTTTCTAATCTTTTACTTTCAGTTTGTTTCTCTTTTGATCTAAAGTGAGTTTCTTATAGGCAACACATGTATGGGTCTTACTTTCTTGTCCATTCAGCCACCCTATATCTTTTAACTGAAACATTTCGCCATTTGCATTTAAACTAATTATTGGTAGGTATGTAGTTATTGTCATTTTATTATTCATATTTTTTATCTTTTTTTTGCTCAAAGAAGTCTCTTTAACAATTCTTATACATGAATTTTCTATGACCAAAAAAATCAACTTTAAACAATATTGTCAAAATTTGTATCTGGAGCTACAGATTGAACTCCTTTAGCTTTTTATTCTCTTTTTCTGTTCTTTGATTCTAAATAATAGCTTTGCTGGTATTTGCTTTTCATCACTTTGAATATTTCATGCCAACCCCTTCTGGTCTGCAAATTTCCAGTCAGAAATCTGCTGACAATCTTATGGGAGCTTCCTTGTATTACAAGATCAGCATTAACCTGAATCCTTACATTGCCGCAAGCAGTTACAATCAATGTTTTGCAAGGGGCAGTAATTAAATTTACACTTATACATTTTTTTTAAAAATGGTGATTATGTTAAAATTAGTTTGATAGTGTGGACTCCTTACCCAGGTGGACTGGTTTCCAAAGGAGAAATTTGGAAAGACACATACACAGAGAAAACAACATGTGAACAGGAAGGTGGCCATCAACAAGTCAAGGAGAGGGGCCTGGAACAGATTCTCTCTTCCAGCCCTCATAGGGAACTAACCCTCATAACATCTTGATCTTGGACTTCAATCTCCAGAACTGAGAGATGAAAATTTCTTTTTTTAATCCTTCCATCCCCCCCACAATAATATGTTTCTTTTGCAGTCAGAGGAAAAGAATCTATGACCACAACCCTTAAAATTAATGTTATTTATCTGACATTGTCTGTGGATACACATCAAGACTTTTCAAACTCAATACATTAAAAATTGCATTTGAAAGAGGAAAATAATTATTTCTTAGAGGTATATTTATTTCTAGAAGAATATTCAGGGAACTCTTAGTTGATTTTTATGGTCTTCTCAGATGCTACATATAAGAAATCCAAATATAAAATCCTGAAAGTTACATATAGACTTGGTTTTTATTTCAGCCATTATAATATGTTCTCTTATAAGTATGACTTAGTCCTTGTTGATGGCTATAGAAATGGATAAATATAAAAGAAACTTTTTATTTTTATTATGAAGTGATTATATGAAATAAAAATTATGCATGACATGCAAATAACACCCAAATCACTGTACTACTGAGGAGAAGCATCATTTTTTTTGTTTTGATATTTCACAAATATTACAGATTGATAATTATTTTCATCAAATTCCTATATTCAATATTCCCATAGTTATTTGCTCTTTTCATTTTGTCCTTTTCTTTTTTATTTTCATTTTTTATTGGCATAACAACTCATTTGTTTTCTATAAACTATTTGTTTTCTCTTTTAATAGTTTATTAACATTTCTTTTATAGATATCATATTGCTTTCATGTAATTCAGATAGTTTTGTACTATATGTCCTGTGTACATTTGCTTAAGTAAATTACATTTCATAAATCTATAATGTGTCTCTTTTGACCTCTTGCCTATTAATATCGAACTACTTTTATTAATGAACAAATGAGGTTTACTCGACTTACTAAATACTTGTATTTTTATTGTCTTATTTAGCCACATGAAAATCATATTTAGCTGAAACTTTATGAAACATATGAAATGCATAAATATTTTAAATACAGATATATATCTATGAACTCTATTTTTGCCTTATAGTATTTTATCATTAAATTAATTTTCTCTGAAAAAAAAATGACCAAATTATTAAATCCTCTCCTAATTACCAATAGCTACTTCAGGTCTACCACAAATAAGTAGTAAGTGTATGTTAAAAAGTTTCATAACTTTTTATTATTAGTTAGTATTTTATATTCAAAACATATATTGCTTCTGACTCATTAACTATGCTGTACTTCAAGCAGCTAATATAATGACACACATAGTAGGATTCAATTTTATTTTTAATAAATGAATGAAAGAGTGAATATGATTTCAATAGCTAGATTAGTTGAAGCTCTAACTGCTCTGTGTTTCACTGAGTTTTGACTACATATCGTAAGGACAAATTTCTTTTTTATTAATTTTTATGCATGATTTTTTTCTTTATTTTACTTCTTGATATTTTCATTTTTTAATTACAGTTGGCATACAACATTATATTAGTTTCAGTGTACAACATGGTGATTAGACATTTATATATCTTATGAAGTGATCACGTCGATAAATCTAGTGACTAGCTGACACCATACAAAAATTATTACAATATTATTAACCATATTCCACATGCTACACTTTACATCCTTGTGACTATTTTGTAACTACCAATTTGTTTTCTCAATCCTTTCCTCTTTTTAATCCACCTCCTAAATCCCTCCCATCTGGCAACCTTCAAAATATTCTCTGTATTTAGAAGTTAATTTTTCTGTTTTGTTTGTTTGTTTGTTTTGTTCTTTAGATTCCACATGTAAGTGAAGTCATCTGGTATTTGTCTTTCTCTGTCTGACTTACTCTACACAATACCCTCTAGGTCCATTCACGTTGTTGTAGGTGGCAAGATTTTATTTTTGTTAAGACTGAGTAATATATCATTGTACCACCTCTACTTTGTCCATTTATCCATTGAATGTATACCTAGTTTGCCTCCATATCTTAACTATTGTAAATAATACTACAATGAACGTGATGTCCTTTCAAAGTTAATGTTTTGGGTTTTTTGAATAAATGCTCATAAGTGGGATTTTTTAAGTCTATTTTGTCTGATAGTGCTACCCTAGCTTTTTTTTATTTGTTTTTATTTTTATTAAATATCTCTTTCTATCCCTTTAATTTTAGTCTGTGTGTATCTTTTGACCCAAAGTGAGTCTCCTGTAGGCAGCATATGTAAGAGTATTGTTTTTTTTTTTTTCCATTCAACTATCCTGTGTCTTTTAATTAGAGAATTTAATCCATTTACATTTAAATAATTATTTATAGATATGAGTTCTTACCATTTTATTATTAATATTTTTATTTTAGTAAATAAATTTGGGTGACATTGGTCAATAAAATTATATAGTTTTTGATTATACAATTTAATAATATGTCATATGTATATCACATTGTGTGTTCATCACCCAAAATTAAATTTTCTTCTGACACCATACATTTGACTCCTTTTACATTTATCTACCTCTCTCTCCCTCCATTCCTTCTGGAAACCACTAAACTGTTATTTGTGTTCATGAGTCTCTGTTTGTCTTGTATGTTTGTTGCTTTCAGTTTTATTCCCACATATAAATGAAATAATAAGGTTCTCAATATTTTCTGTCTGACTTCTTTCACCTCATATGATAATCTCAAGATCCATCCATGTTGTCACAAATGTCAATATTTTATCTTTTCTTATGGCTGAGTAATATTTCATTGTATATATGTACCACATCTTCTTTATCTAATCATCTACTAAGACACTTCCACTGTTTCGATGTCTTGGTCATCGTAAATAATGCTAAAATGAACATTGGAATGCATCTATCTTTATGAATAAATGTTTTCAATTTTTCTGGATGGATACCCAAAAAATGATTGCTGGGTTATATAGCAATTTTATTCTTATTTTTGAGGAACTCTATACTGTTTTCCATAGTGGCTATGCCAATTTACATTCCCACCAGCAGTGTCTGAGTGTTCCTTTTTCCTCACATTCTTGTTATTACTTCTTGTCCAACACTTGTGATTACTTCTCTCGTTAATGATAGCCATTATAACAGTTATGAGATGGTATCTCATTGTGGTTTTGATTTGCGTTTCCCTTATAACTAGTGAAGTTGATCATTTTTTCATATGTTTGTTGGCTATTTGTATGTCTTGTTGGAGGAAGTATCTGTTCAAGTCTTAGAAGAAATGGACAAGTTCTTAAAAAGATTCAGCATTCCTAGACTGAATTATGAAGAACTGGAAAATATAAATAGACCTATCAACAGTATAAAAATTTCCCAAAAAGTAAAAATTCAGAATCATATGGTTTCACTAATGAATTCTACCAAACATTCAAAGATGATTTAATACCTGTTGTTCTCAAACTTTTTCAAAAAACTGAAGAAGAGGCAATACTTCCTAATTCATTTTATGAGGCCAACATCACCCGGACACAAAACTTGGTAAAGATAACACAAACACACACACACACACGCGTGCACACACACACACACACACACACACAGAGACAACTATAGAACAATATTTTTGATGAATATAGATGCAAAAATCCTAAGCAAAATACTAGCAAATTGAATACAATAATACATTAACAAGATTATACATAACAATCAAATGGAGTTCATTCAGGTGTAAAAGTATGATTCAATATTCACAAATTGATTAATTTGATTCATCACATAAACAAAAGATAAAACAATGATAAGATCATATCAATAGATGCAGAAAAAACATTTGACAATAGATCATCTATTTATGCTTAAAATGCTCAATAAAATGGGTATAGAAGAAAAGTAACTCAACATGATGAAGGTCATATATGACAAACCCTCAGCAAATATTATACTTAATGGTGGAAAACTAAAAGCCTTCACTCTAAGATTAGGAACAGGACAAGTTTGTCCATTATCGCCACTATTATTTAATACAGTGTTGGAAGTTCTAGCTAGAGTAATCAGGCAAGAGAAAGAAACAAACGACATCGAAATTGAGAATGTAGATGTCGAATTATCACTTTTTGCAGATGACATGATTCTCTACGTAGAAGACCCTAAAGACTTCAAAAAAAAAAAAAACCTATTAGAAACAATAAACAAATACAGTAAAGTTTCAGGATATAAAATTAACGTATAAAAATCCATAGCATTCTTATACACTAACAACGAATTTTTAGAAAAAGAAAGAAAAAACAATTATTTTTGCAATTACAACAAAAAGAATAAAATACCTAAGAGTAAACTTAACAAAGCATGTGAAGGACATGTTAACTGAGAACTATAAGACATTATTAAAATAAATTAAAGAAGACACAAAGAAATGAAAAGATATTTTGTGTTCACAAACTGGAATAATTAACATAGTTAAAATGGCCGTATTACCCAAAGCAATATACAGATCTAATGCAATCCCATCAAAAGCCCAATGGCATTTTCTAAAGAAATAGAACAAAATTCATTAGATTTGTATGCAACCACAAGAGACTCTGAATAACCAAAGTAATCTGGAGAAAAAAGAATGAGGCCCGAAGTATCACTTTGCCTGACTTCAAATTATACTACAAAGCTACGATAATCAAAACAGCATGGTTTTGGCAGGAAAGCAGACACACAGACCAATGGAACAGAATTGAGAGCCTAGAAATAACTCACCATATATATGGGAGAATAATTTTTGACAAAAGAGCCAAAAATATACAATGGAGGATAAAAAGCTTCTTCAATAAATGGTGCTGGCGTATTGGGAAACTACATGCAAAAGAAGGAAACTAGACTGCTATCTGTCACCATACACCAGAATTAACTCAAAATGGATCAATGACCTAAATATAAGACCTGAAACAATAAATTGCATAAAAGAAAACATAGGTACAAAACTCAAGGACCTTGGATTTAGAGATGCTTTTATAAATTTAACCTCAAAGGCAAAGGAGGTAAAAACAAAAGTAAATGAATGGAACTATATCCAACTAAGATGTTTCTGCACAGCAAAAGAAACCAACAAGACAAGAGTCAACCAACTGAATGGGAGAAGATATTTGCAAACGATGTCTCCGATGAGGTTAATATCCAAAATATACAAAGAATTCATACAACTCAATAATAAAAAAATCAACCCAATTAAAAAAAATACAGTCCAATTATTATTCATATTTTTGATTTTTTTTCTTATTATTCTTAAAGAAGTCTCTCTAACATTTCTTGAAATACTGTTTTGGTGGTGATGGAATCTTTTATTATTTTCTTGTCTGAGAAGGTCTTAATCTGTCCTTTAATTCTAAATGATAGTTTTGCTGAGTAGAGTAATCTTGGTTGCAGGTCCTTTATTTTTATCACTTTGAATATTTCATGCCATTTCTTCTGGCTTGCAAAGTTTTTATTGAGAAATCACATGACAGTTTTATACAACTCTTTTGTAGGTAACTAACTGATTTTTTCTTGATGCTTTTAAAATTCTTTCTTTGTCTTTAACCTTTGGCATTTTCATTATGCTGTGTTTTAGTGGGGGCCTCTTTAGGTTCATCTTGTTTAGGACTCACTATGCTTCCTTGGCTTGTTATGTCCATTTTTTTCCCCCGGTTTAGGATATTTTCCATTTTTATTTCTTCAAATAGATTTTTAACTCTTGTTCTCTCTCTACTCCTTCTGGTACCTCTATGATGTGAATGTTGATATGCTTGATGTTGTCCCAGAGGCCCCTTACATGATCCTTGTTTTTTTGAGTTCTTGTTTCTTTTTGATGTTCTGATTTAATATTTTTTGGTACCTTACCTTCTAAATCGCTGATTCGATTCTCTGCTTCATCTAATCTACTGTTAATTCCCTCTATTCTTCATTTCAGTTATTGTATTCTTCATTTCTGACTTTTTAAAAAATATTTTCTATCTCTATTTTTATGCTCTCTCTCTTTGTTAAAGTTATTATTGTTTATCAATTTTTCCTCTAAGTTCATTGAGCATTCTTATTACAGTGTCTGGTAGATTGCTTGTCTCCATTTTATTTAGCTCTTCTTGGGAGCTTTGCTCTGTTCTTTCATTTGGGACATGTTTCTTCATCTCCCCATTTGGGCTGCATTTTTGTGTTTGTTTCCATGTATTAGGTAAGGTTGCTATGTTTCCTGGTCTTCGTAGATGGCATTATATAATAGGTACACGGTGGGGCTTAGGGGAGTAGTCCTTGTGGTCATCTTAGCCCTATGTTCCAGGTATGTCCCTTTAATGAGCTGTGTGTGCTCTCCTGTTATAATTGAACATTGATTGTTGTTTTCATGTCAGTGGGAGTGATTGACACTCAGGATGATTGCTTATGAGGATTGGTTGGTGACTACAAAAGAGAAGCTATCGTATAGGGGCTGACCCTATGGAGCAGGATTCATTTTAGCAGGGTGACGGTGCCAGCCCAGTCTGTTCTTTGGGTTTGTCATCCTCAGATTTGGTCCCAGGTGATGCTTCAGCTCAGTCTCAGCTGTCCACTGAGCATGGTGGCCTTGCAACCTCCTGGGAGGAGCCCCACTGCAGGTGAAGTTTAGCTGCAGCTTCTGCCCTGTATGGGGCTGCCTGGAATAATCCAAGCAATCCGCAGATGTCCACCACTCATGCTGGGCTTGGAGGTGCCTTGAGAGGCCAAGCTGCAAAATGAAGTCATCTTCTGCTAGTTCCAGGCTTGGGGCTTCTCAGCATAAGGTAAAGGACACACAGAGGCCAGATGCTGCTTGTTTAAATTTATGAGATTTTAGGAAAGTCCACAGCATAAGCCCAGAAGGCCATTTGTATAGAAAAGCCACTGTATACAGCTTGGTGGGTTAGTAAGTTGGGTGGGGCAGGGCCTCAGGGAATCATGAGGGTTGTGTGATCAGTGTTAACCAGGTTGATTAAGACTCACATTTGGAGGCTCCTTGTGTCTGTATGCTGGGCGGGGTTAGGGCTTAACAAATGGTTTTTCAGAACTTCAGTCTGGGAGAAAGCTGTTCCTCTAGATCTCATCATAAAGCCACACAATTCAGTTTCTCCCTATATGTCCCTGGTGCCCTTTGAGCTGCTGTCCTAGCATCAGAGCCCAGAGCGAGTCTGTCAGGGAGTAAGTCCATGTGCGAGACCCCCGCAGCCCTCTGCCCCACTCAGGCACTATCTTTGATGGTTTTCACAGACAGATATCGTGGGCACTTTTGGGCACTGGAATCCCTGACTAAGGAGTCTGGCAGGGGACTGGGACCCCTTGCTCCTCTGGAGGGACCTCCATAACAAAGATATCCCTCCTGATTTTCAGCCACCACATGCAGGTGTGGGACCAGCCTGTTCCGCATCTCTGCCTCTCCTAACAGACTCAAGGGGGTCTCTTCTGAATGTCTTTAGTTGTAGGGTTTCTGTTCAGCTGGATTTTAGGCAATTTTCAATAATGATTGTTCCCTAGTCTGCCATCTTGACTGAAAATCTAAAATTGCTTTTTATCAAAGGGCTAGGTCAACACAACAACTATATTGGAGAAACCATTCAAAAATATCTAAAGTAGATTATTTCATTTAAACGTTCCTTCATTAAAAGAGCTATAACCAAAACCAACAGTGAGACTCAATTATAGAAACCAGTGACAAGCCCATTTTCTGAGGAATGCATTGAATTGGGGGTAGATTTGAGCTCAACAAGAGATAGAATTTGTTGTTACAATCTTGATAACATGTTAACTGGCCTCTCCAGGTCACAGAAAATATTTTATTTTATTTATCTACCCTTAGGATCAAGCACAGTCCTCAGAAGAGTTTATGGAACATAATAAAAACTTAACAGGTATTGAGTTGCAGGTGTCAAATGTCCTAAACAGTAATATGTTTATATAACATGTATTACATGTGTTCAGTGTCCTATAAACAGTAATTTTAAATGTCATCCATTTTAAGTTTCAAAATACTTCACATTTGTCATCTTTAAAATTGAATCGCAACTTACAATCAACAGCATTTTATATTTGCTATTGGCCAGATAGCAGTCATGACTTAGTTTTCATTATTTATGCAGATGTCACTTTGGTTATAACACTTCATATTGTAACCACTTCTATTGACTTATAGGCATTGTTGGTATTTCACATGCTGAGTGTAATTTCTGTTTAAAAATTATTTAAAAAGCTAAAAAATAAAAAAAAATACTATTCACTCATCTGGCATTGAAACGAAAAACTCGTTGAGAATATGGACCTTTATGCAACAGAATAGCAGGGCATATATGCATTCTATGAATGAAAAAATCAACTACAAAGCAGTTTATGAGATCTAAAAGAGGAAAGTAGAAGTGGTTGAAACTATGTGTATTTCATTGTTGAAAATGAAACAGAAGATATAAGAAATTTCAAATCTCTCAGAAAAAAGAAAAAATATTTCAAAGCAAGTGAAACCAAAACATATAACATATTGGACTATGTTTAAATCTTAAAGTCATTGTTTATTTGTCATAATGTTGTGTCTTAGAAATTGATATCTTAGATTTGTTAAATTAAATTTAAAATTTACTTAGAATATACTGAGCATCTAGTCTAAGCTAAACAATTTATGAAATTATATATTTCAGGAAAGATTTAAGGCAGCTCTAAACATATTTAATCTTCATGCCTTAACTCAAAACAGGTCTTATCCTACCCATTTTAAATTTATAAAGAAGAGGACTTCATGAATAAAGTTATATAAAAGTATATACTATAACCAGGGATCAAATCTAGGCCTTTTTGTCTCATAAACTTATGTTATTTCTAGCATATTTTACTGCCTCTTTGAGAAAATCATATGGGATGTGTATTTCAATTTAATGTCAATATACTATATACTATTCCAGTGGTTAAAATGTAAATACAGTCTTGCACTGTCATATACACACAAGCATTCAACATTTTCTAAAATAAAATAATGCATAGTTTATAATTTGGCATATCATATTTCAAGTTTTTGCATTTCTTCACTAATTTGGTTATACTGAAACCAACTATTGTTGATTTCATTAATCAGTGCAGTAAATTTTAATAATTTAAAATTTTTCAGAAGACAGATCCATGACTAAATGATTTTTCAAAATCTACAAAATGATGTTTTTCTTTAATTATGTCACTGAGTAGTGGAAATGTCAGAGTATCTTCTAAGGATACTATAGTGGATCTGATTAAGGTTTAGAAATAGAGTACTGATGTTAGATTAAATAACAGTGCCACTCAGATAACGATGAGGTTTTGCAGATTCAGTCTTCCTATGAAAGAAAACTGATTTTCATAAGTTTTCACTTCCGATTAAAGCCATTAGAAATCCTTGAGGGCTTCCATCTGAAGTGTGCACACAAATTCAATGAAAGCCCGATGCTAACAATACTCTCAAAGCAATTATATTTCTTGTGTATGACCCACTTCTCTTTTATTGAGAGTAATGACATCATTTTATATGGCGGAAAAGCTCATTTAAGGCCAAGAAATATTTACTGATTTAGAGTTTTGCACTAGTCCTTCAATATGGCATTTCCGATATTAAAATCAAAGCATTGTTCTCCCCAAATAGATGTCATTAAATATATTTTGTTGCATTCTAATTTTATAGTTCCATGGTTCAAAAATATTGAGGTTTTATTTTGCATACTAGTCAGGATTCCATATTAATTTAACTTTGTGGAAGAAAGAACTGATTCCTTAAGCCATAGACATAACAGAGCTGATTAGATATGTGCAGACTACAATTTGTTCTAATGGTTTATCTTTGTTTCTAACAATTTTTGCTTGTGTATATTTCCACCTGTTAAATTACTCTATAATTTACTATTTCCTGCTATTTGACAAGAAAACATTACAATCACAATAAAAAGTAATTTAAGGCTATTACCAATCAATGAAATATGTCCCATTCTAAAATGAGTTTGAAATAATTTATGGAAATTTTATAGTCAAATTAGAATGGAGATTATTCCACAGGGGGGAATCAATGTCTGCAAAACTGCAAGCATCATATATTTCCTAATAAGTTTTCACAGCTGAAACAATGTCATTATTGGAAGGCAGCACAAGAAATTCAATGCAATCAGAAGAATCTAAAAAATAAATGCTGGCAAAAAAAAAAAAAAAGAGGTATTGTGGACTCATAACAATGGTTTTGAAATTAATGCAACATTAAACATAGGAGGTACATTGAATTTAGTACTGGTAAATAACTCACTACAAATATTGTTTGTTGATTGACCTATTATACTCTTAATCACAGGAAAACTTTCCTAAAAGCAGTTAGCAGTTTAGCAATGGTGCCACCTCTCTCTACTGCCCACGAACACACAAAACTAAAATGTCCTAGAGAGAAAGCATTTTATTACACTGTTGAAAGCAATTAAATTTGCTTCCTCTTTTCCTGGCAAATGAAACCTCTGAGTTTGAAGGCTTTATGAGTAATGACAAGATTTGAATGTATTTGCTCACTATTTTACACTGAAAATTCATACACTGAATGTTACTTATTAATAAATCAACTCACATTCATCAAAAAAGTGACAATATTTGGAAAAGACAAATTCAAGATAATAAAAATTTTTAAGTTTAATACACATGATTAGAAAATGAACAAATCTATTATACCATATTACTTTTGTTTTGCTAATTAACGTAAAATACTTCTTTATTCCCTATTCATCCTTTTTGCCCCTTTCCCACTACTCCCCCCATCACAAATTTTTGCTGCCTGATATTTTATTAATTATTCTGTTGAGAGTAAAGAGTTGGATTCTCCAAATAATTTATTTAAATAGAAACCAAACTGTTGTGGGTGTGAGAGAAAGGTTATTAACTAATTATTACTTCAGTGTATATTTACTAACTTACTCAACTTAATATTGGACTCTTCCTACTTTCTATGAGGTCTGTTAAAAAACAAGAAATGGACATGGAGACATATTAGAGTAAAATGGAGAGCAGCACTTAATGGCAAAAAAAGTCATAGAACTTACAAGACTGGAAGTATCAGGAGTATACTATCTCTGCAAGAAAGTAAGAATGATTCTTTAAAGACTTCATAGGCTGTACAAAAAGTTATTGTATTTGATACTCCTAATTGGGTTTTGTTTCCGTTCTGATATAGAAAAGAGTTGAGTAACACAAAATCAACCAAAAACATTTACTAGATCGAATTGCATGTTTCCTTGGACAAAGGAAGAATTTTAATAAATTCTTCTAGGTTGAACTGTATGTTTTATACTTTTTAATGAAATCATAAATTTCTAGGACACATAAAAGGGAATGTAATTCAATCCTTGTTTTAAAGAAGGTAAAAGTATAATATACTCAAAAATGTTATTTGTGATTGGAGGTAAATGAAAATGATCTCTTTCTAATCTGCTATGGTTTACAGCTTGGGTCTGTAGGTTCATTTACTGTTTCCTTGGGCAAGTCACTTAACCTTTCTTTGTTTAAATTTTGTCATTTTTTAAAAGAGAAAAATAATGTATATACATTATAATAATATTCTAGTAATTAAATAGGCTGACATTTGAATTATTTAGAACAGTGTCACTTTATAAGTACTCAATACATATTAATTGCAACAACTTCTATATCTATTAATACTAGTAGAGATGCTTACTATGTATAATTCAAACTTCTATTGATTAATTTTATTTTTTTCACAATAGCCATATAAAATTGAAATTAATTATTGAAACATTTTAGATATTTACACAGTATTAAATAGCCTCAGTAGCATTAATTGTTTATTGAATGTATAATTATATGTTCTTAATATGCTGAGATATGTATATATTTTGGCTTTGAGAGAATATAATTTTAAGATAACATTTGAATAAAAGGAAAAGATGAAGGTATGCTGGTAATATTTTAGAAATATTTTTGACTAATATGTTTTAATATTCATCATTTTTCATTTATTTATATGCACAGATATCACATCTGATTATGTTGAGGTATTGATGTCACACCACCTAAAATTTATGTAGGTATGTATTCATTTATTTATTTAAATTATTGGAGTGACTGGTTAATAAAATCAAATAAGTTTCAAGCATACAATTCAATATGTCATATGTATATTGCATTGTGTGTTTGTTTACCACCCAAAGTTAAATTTCCTTCCACCAACAAATATTTGACCCCCTCTTATACCTATCTACCTTTCCACTCTCCTCTCCTTCCCTTTAGTAACCACTAGTCCATTGTACATGTCCGTAAGTATGTTTGTCATGTTTGTTTGTTACTTTTAGTTTTATATCCCACATATGACTGAAATCAGATGGTTCTCAACTCTTCTGTCCTATTTCACTTCACATAATAATCTCAAGATCTATCCATCTTCTTGCAAATGGCAGTATTTCATCTTTTCTAATAGCTGAGTAATATTTCACTGTATATGTGTACCACATCTTCTTTATCCGACCATCTTTCAATGGACAGTTCGGTTGTTTCCATGTTTTGGCCATTGTGAATAATGCTTCTGTGAACATCGGGGGGAATGAATCTTTGCAAGTTTTTTTGGTAAATACCCATAAGGATTACTGAGTCACATGGTAATTCTATTCTCAGCTTTCTGAGGAACTTCCATACTGTTTTCCATAGCAGCTGTACCAATTTACATTCCTATCAGCAGTGTATAAGGGTTCCTTTTTCTCCACAACCTCTCCAACACTTGTTATTATTTGCCCTGTTAATTTATTTTAAAATAAATTAACTTACACATAATCAAAAACAAGTGCATCTTTTATGCATATTTATAGTTCTTAATATTGTATGTTATAAGTTATAAAATAATGTGGACTGGCCTTTCATTATATAATTATGTTGGTAGATTTACATTCTAAAGATATGATTAACCTGCAAATGAAGTATTAGTTGTTATAGAGATATCCTAGTAATAATCTTTTACATTCTCTGTTCTGAGATTTTTTTAAATTAATTTTTAATGTAGTTAATAACAGATTATCATGTTTTAAAATTATTTTATTTGTCTTTAAAATATCTTACTATTCAGGTATTACCAGTATAGATATGATCAAAGTTTGTCACATGATCATTTTTTAGCCTTTCTTTTTGTTGGTTTGTTCTTAGTAAACAATTTATAGTAGAATTTAAATATATAATAAAAATATTCTGTTATAATTACACATTTTTACCATTTTTGATACTCTTCAATCCTTTCTGTATATTTCTATCCAAAATAATTTCATTCAGTCTAAAAAACTTTCTTAAGCTTTCATTTAGTGTCTTCTTTTTCTTTGACAAATTTTTCTCAGCTTTTAAATGAAAAATTAAAAAAAAATAATTTTGGAAAGATATTTTTACAAGATACAGAATTGTAGGTTAAAGTTCCATTTTCTTCTGACTTTAGTGGGAAATGAACTGTCATTTTTACCATATTTCAGAGTATGTAGTGTGTCATTTTATTTGGTATTTTTAAGATTTTCTTTTTTTAAAAAATATTTATTTAAATTAGTTTCAAGTATACAATACATTGGTTAGACATCTATATAGTTCATAAAACAATTCCCCCAATTGTTCTCTCCCTCCTCTGGACCACCACCTAGTCATCATATTAATGCTAACTGCATTCTCTCTGCCATGCTCCTCATTCCCGTAACCAACTATCAACTACTAATTTGTACTTCTTTAACCCTTCACTCCATTCTACCAGTCCTCCAACCCTCTTCTTCTCTGTCCGTCACCAAATTGTCCACTATATTTGAGTCTGTTTTTGATTAGTTTGTTCTTTTTGTTCCTGAGATTCTGCATGTAAATAGAATCGTATGGTATTTGTCTTTCTCTGTCTGACTATTTCACTCAGCATAATAACTTCTAGGTCCATCCATGTCGTTGCAAATGATAGGATTTCATTTTTTTTTAATGGCTAAGTAATATTCCATTGTATATATGAACAATAATTTCTTTATCCAATCATCTGTTGATAGACACTTAGGTTGCTTCCATATCTTGGTTATTGTAAATTGTGCTGCCATGAATATTGGAGTGCATAGATATTTACAAATTATTGTTTTGGTTTTCTTTGGATAAATACCCAGAAGTGCATAAAACTTCTAGAAGAAAACATAGGCAGTAAACTCTCTGATATTACTAACAGGAATTTTTTTCAGATATATCTCCTCAGACAAGGGAAACAAAAGAAAAAAATAAACAAATGGGACTACATCAAACTAAAAAGTTTTTGTACAGCAAAAGAAATCATCAACAAAACAAAAAAGACAACCGACTGTTTGGGAGAAGATATTTATTAATGATACATCTGATAAAGGGTTAATATCCAAAATATATAAAGAACTTATGCAACTCAACAACAATAAAACAAACAATCTAATTAAAAAATGGGCAGAAGACCTGAACAGATACTTCTCCAAAGAGGAAATACAGATGGCTAATACGCATATGAAAAGATGCTCAAGGTTGCTAACCATCAGAGAAATGCAAATTAAAACCACAATGAGCTATCACCTCACACCTGTCAGAATGACTATCATCAATAAATCAAAAACAACAAGTGTTGGCGAGGCTGTGGAGAAAAGGGAACCCGCATACATTGTTGGTGGGATTGCAAATTGGTACAGCTGCTATGGAAAGATTGTTTTTTTTTTTATGATTGATATTTAGTAGTCTGACAAATCTCAGTCTGGTTTTCTTTATGTTCATTCTGGTTAGAGTTTGCTGAAGTTCTTGGATCTGTTTGCTATTTTAAATTCAATATGGGAAAAATTCAGCCACTATCTCTGAATATTTTCGACCCTATTTTATTTGTCCTTTTCTTCTATGATTCCAATTACCTGTGTGTTTACCCACTTGATACCCACAGATCACTAAAGCTTTGTTCATTTTTTCAATTTATTTTGGTTTGGATAATTTATATTAACTCACCTCCAAATTCACTAATCTTTTCTTTTGTTATTATCAATACTATTAATCCCATTTAATTAGTATTTAATTTCAAATACTATAGTTTCAGTTTTAGGATTTGCATTTGGTTCATTTCAAAAGAGTTTATCTCTCTCAAATTTTCTCAACTCTTCATTTTTTTTACATTTTTTCTACAAATTCTTTAATATGTTTATCATAATTACTTTAAAGTTTGTGTCCACTAATTCTGCCAGATGGATTATCTGTTAGTCTGTATCTATTGACTTTATTTTCTCTATTTATTATAAGTTACTTTTCTTCTTTAAAATATTTAGCAGCTTTTGTTCTGTATTGGACATCACAGATGATATATGTGGAAATTCTAGCTTTCATTAACTTTATCTGTAGAATGTTGAATTGCATTAACTATCTGCAGATAACCTTGATCTTGTAGAAGTTATGTTTTAAGTTTTGTTAGGGAGGAAGGTAGATATCATTTTTTTTTCCTTTTTTCTAGGGTGAAAACCTTAGTGTTAGGGTATGGCTCTTATTCCTAAAATGTGGTATATCCAGGATTTCAATGGAATGATTAAAGCAAACATTTACCTCTAACTTCTCAAAAATTGAACTTTAAAATCTGAATTCCCAATGTTAAGCATTTGTTAAAATCAGCTTTAAAATCATCTCTCTCTCTCTCTCTCTCTCTCACTTCCCCCTCATCCTTCTAGAGGCACTCTTACCTTCATCTTGATCGGTTAAAACTTAAGAGAGGGGGCACACAGATTTGGAAGGTCCACTCTTTCCCATTCTTTCTTTGATGGGATACTTTCTCTTCCTTATTTTCTAACTGTTCTAGCAACCTATAATTGTGACTTCTACTCCCCCATATCAATAAGAGTGCTTCTTTCTTATTAAACTCTATTTTCTATATACCTCAAGCTAAGTAGTTTTCTTAAAGTAAAAAACAAATAACTATCATCCAATGTGATTTTCTTCTTTCATGGATTGAAGCTTCCCCAGTTTCTCATTGCCATCACATGCCTTCAATATTGAATCCTTCATATTCTTTCTCTCTCCTGTATCTCAGGAACTATACATTAACTGTTCTGAATGTCCCATTTATCTTTCTTCTGGATAACTTTTTCAGAATTAAGCTTCAGTTTAATAAATCTCACTTTGGTTTATCTAAAAATATGTCTATTTTTAACATTTCTTTCTCTATAATAACCATTTTATCCTTATTTTTAAGTCTTTTTACATATAATTATTTTATATTTGAGACTTTAGATATCTAAAATGTTTGAGTGTCTGATTCTGATCATTTAATATTTCTGGCTCTCACTCACGGTATTTGATTTTCTGTTATACATTTAGTTGTTGCCTTGGTTTTTAAGGGCACCCAGATAGTGTAAATTTATGTTTGTAAACCACTAATAAATCTTTTTTCTACTTAACCTAATGCCAAGTTTCAAGGTAAACATTTTGGAATATCTAATAAATGTTTTTGGCCTCCAAATATTCCTAACTTGTATAGCATAGAGAATATAGTTAATAATAATAGCTATATATGGTATCAGATGTGTACTAGACTTATCAGGGGATCACTTTGTAAGTTATATAAATGTCAAACCATTATACTTTATACCTGAAACTAATATAATGTTGAATATCAATTGTAATTAAGAACTAAAATAAAAAGAAAGCAAAACCAAAAAACAACAAGAACAAACAAATAAAACAAATAAGCAGACAAACAAAAGGTAACGTAATGACATCTCTAAAGGATTAGGAGCAAAATGGCCAGTCCAGAATTCTGTTTTCTTAAAACATTTTTTTTTTTAAATGCATATAGGTGAAATCAAGACAGGTTTACCTAAAAAATAAATAAATAAATAAAAATAAAAAAATAAACCAGAAAATTTGTCACCAGCACACTCACGTTATGAGAAATGCAAAAGAAAGTTTTTCATACTGAAGAGAAACAGTAGCAGTTTGGAAGTCAAGTCTATAGGAAGTAACTAAGAGTTTCAGATTGGTAAAAACATGCAAAAATATGAGTTTTTCTCTATTAAAATTTCCTATTTAATGCTTAAATAATAATGTATTCTATTGTTCATAATATATGTAAGTGTGAAATACATGACAACAATAGCTCTAAGGCATGGAAGGAATTAAATAGATGTAAGAATTAAATAGTTTTGTAAGGTTCTTCAATCCTGAAATTTTGTAATATTTTTTTAAAGTACACTGAATAAGTTTAAAATGCAACCTATATTCCAGAGAAAGTACTAAATAAACAAAACTAAAGAGTTATAGTAAAAAATCTGATAGCTGAGATAGCAGAAATACTAAAAATAATGCTTGATTAATCCAGATAATGCATGAAAGATGAAAGATGGAACAAAAGAACAAAGCACAGATGGGACAAATAATAGTAAATAACAAAATGGCTGACTTAAACTTATCTTAATAATAACATAAAAAGTTTAATTGACTAAATATTCCAAATGAAAATAGAGATTGCATGATTGGATAAAAAAGCAAGATCCATCCCTGTATTTATTATAAGAGAAATGATTTAGTATGTAGAACAAAATAGATGAAAGTTATAGATGAAACACTAAATAGATGAAACACTATAAGAATAGCTTTATGTAAATAGCAGATAAAGTAGATTCTAAGATAAAGAGATAAAGAATAGCTTTAAGTAAATAGCAGATAAAGTAGATTCTAAGATAAAGAGTACTACCAGGATAAAAGAATGAAAAGAATGATTATCGTTTTACAATGATGAGGGTTAATTAATCTTAAAAATATAATAATCCTTAATGTGTATCCACTAATAACAGAGTTTAATGTAGATAAAGAAAATGTTGACAGGACTAATGGAATGAAACACAATAAAAATTTAAGATTTAAATATTCATCTCTAGTATACAACACTATACTCAACTTGTGCAGTACGTACTTTGTTTTATTAATATACATGGAAAACTAAATGAGATAGACATTATGAAAGAACCTAAAACCAGTCTAAATACATTTCAAAAGATTTAAATTATACAAAATATATTCTCTGACCATAACTAAATTAAATTAGAAATTAATAGACAAAGGTATCTATAGTATCTTAAAGATGTGGGAATAAAATCGAATAATTCTAAATAATCCATACATTAAATAATAAACAAGATAAATTAGAAATAATTTAAATAGAATAATAAAACAGAACATTGCAAGACTTGTGGAATATCTATGTACCTATCTAAATATGTCTGTATCTATCTAAAACAATGTTTAGAAAACAGATGTATATTTTTCTTTTAAATGCTCTTTCTGGAAAATAAGGATCTAAGATTCCAACTTAAGATGTTAGAAAAAGAAGAATTAATTACTCAAAGTAAGTACAAAGGAAAAAATAATAAAATATGAGTGGGGATGAATTACTTCTGCAAATAACATACAAAAAACATAAAGTCAACATTTGGTTCTTTGAAAGATTAATAAAATTGATGAACCTGGAACAAGGCTGAGTAAGAAGAGAGAAATGTGAGAGTGAGAAAATTAGAAGCAGCTCACAATGACCTCTTTTTCTAGGGCACTTTGCTTATCTATTACAGACCACAGATCATCAAAGAAAAATCTTCACTTTAAATTTATGAATTGATCAATTCTGGGACTGAGATTTTAATTATTAAGGTTGTGTTCATGATTTAAGTTGACACTAGAACTTTGAGTTAAAAAAACTTCTAAAGGTGGAAGAAATTTTCCTAAGTTCTCATCTAGAATATAGAGTAAGGAAGTACTCCATGAGCAGGATGGATCAGACAGTAAGAAACTAGGTTAGGGTTTGTTATCATTATGGCATTTGGAGTTCCAGTAACACACATATCTCATCTTTATCACTGATGAAGAAATGAATTTCCAGTTAGAGACAATTATGAGAGGTAAGATTTATTAGAAGCATGTTTTGAGATAGAATATGGGTCACGCCCAAACTGGCTAACCGCATGAGGAGTGGGCTACAGCAGGGAAAGAGATTGAGATCTGCAACCCCAGGGGACGGGGACATCTGTATCATATTTGGGCAGTGATGGGTGGTTACAAAGACGTTCACAGATGACTGGCACATGAGGTCATCTTGATTGACACTTGGCTGCTGCATAATTCTTTGCCTACTGTGCATGTGCTTATATAGAATTCAATCTGTTATAATTAGATTTGCGAACTTCTGGGCATAAACTCGGTATTGTAATGATGGTATAATGAGGCTGAGGTTGTGTGCAGGTTAAGGTAGTACTTCTGCGCAGGTGTCTGTAGCTGAATTAAACCAGCTATAGTTTATGGCCCTCCCACCCGTCCTTTGTCTCCCGGAATGCAGGAGGAATTCTTTAACTAAAGAACACCAATAGGGTGTTCTTTAGGTGGTCTCTAAGCTGGATCTCCATTTCTTTGTTCTTCTGTTGCTCACGCCTAGCTACTTAACAAATTGACTATTATATTTTGTGTCCTATGAGTTCTGCAATAGTAGTCTTAGGACATACTTTCAAACAATAGCATTTTTCAGAATGAAGGTCATGTATATTAGGAATTTTGACATTTCCATATGAAACTTTTTGATGAAAAATAGAGCTCTAGCATAATATAGTTATTTTAGTTTGGCAACAAAGTTTTATGATCAGTGAAAAAATAAATTAGTGTTTTAACTAATAATTATTTTCAATATGGTATTAAATAAATTTTAATGTTAATCTGAACTTGAATTCAGATTTTTTTGCATTTTTTTTAGATAAAATGTCTAGTACAATTTGTACAGAATTATTGTAGCTTTCTTTGTTTTAAAAGCTGTCAAGATTAAATTCCTTATCTGCAAATAGCTTTCTTAATTTGATATATTTATTTTTCTTTCCATAACTTCTTCCAATCACTAAAAGTTGATAGTTCTCCTGTCTTTTATATTCCTCACTGGTGCTCTTAGCTTTTCTTTTCCCTAGAGCTGAAATTATTTTTTGAGTCTAAGCTTTCTCATGCATTCAGACATTTCTAGAGAAAGAAACACAGTACTTCTAGTGATATTATTCTGATTAAGAAAAAAATGGTTGCAAAAATTTGGTTCAAAAATCATCATGAAAGAGGAGGAATGATTCTAAATCAGAATTGAGTTAGTCATTCAGAGCTTCCTTGCTCTGATCCCCCATAGATTTATGCTTGAGTCTTTAAGACCTGTAATTAACAATTGAGTAGAAGCTCAAACATTTCCTTGGAGTATTGAGAACAAAGCAGCCATGGTATGGGTTCCAGAAGCTTCTGTAGTGATAGAAGACATTGCCAGTTGCTTTGGCAGCAACATAAAACAATGCTTCAAGGCAGACATCGTACCTTCCACATTAAGCATTGTCAGTCTTAGAGTTTGGCAAGTGCTCACAGAATGTCTAGTAGAAAGAATTAACAAAGTGTACTAGGGATATGGGACAGAAGTGGAGTTAGTTAGCATGCTAACTGGATTGCAGTAGACATTCTCCAATGAACATGGGTGAACCACTTCCTGAGAAGTCTTAGAATTCTCTGAGAGGCAGTTGAGACCAGGCTAAAGTTACAAATTATCAGAAAGGCTTGAGCCAGAAGAATATTTCTTTTTAACTTTACTGAACTCTGGTTTTACTCTCTTAATTCTTGTGTCTTTCCTCCTTTGATGTGATCAGAAACTATGAAGTATTCCAGTCTCCTACTCAATAACTCTGAATATTCTCTTTTCTTGTCTTAAGGACATAATTTCCTAGACATCTTCGAGGAATTCTGCTTCTCCCATAAATAATCTAGCTGCTTGTTAATTAGTGGTTTATGGTTAATGGAAATAACTTTCCAAGAAACGAATGTTGCCCTGAAGTTTCATTCTTTTTTAATAGCACGTAATGCACATTTGCTATAGGTCAAGGCTTGTTAACACTAAAAATTCTAATAACTAATATGCTCTTTCTTTAAGTTTATTTTTCAAGAAAAGCAAAACTTTTAAAAACGACCATCTAAAATATTTGGGAAAAAAAAAAAAAAAACCTCAGAAACTTTACTAATAGGTACATGGAAATTAGAAAATCAAATTATTCCAATTCATAATCTGAGTGACTTTCTTTTGAAAACTTGTGTCTAATATATGAGCAAAGCCGAGTTATGGATGCAAGGGTAGAATAACCTAATTCAGATCCTAAGCCAACACATCATGCTTACTTACCTGTTTCTATAATTATGGGCTGCGTTTTCCATTTAGACCAATATGCACATATTGGATATGTTTGCTAAATAGTTTAAGGAACTTTAACACATATTTTAATAATTTCAATGATACTTTTATATCAAACTTTTCAGATTGGCCATTTAAGTAGGAAAATAGAGTGTACGTAAACATACTTGAAATATTTTTCCCAAAGAATAGGTTATCCAACTATTTTATAACATATGCATCTGAAAGATAACTTTAATATCAGTTTTCAACTCCCCAGATTTAAAGGAAGGTAATAAAATGGCTTAGAATTTTAAAGTTTCTTTTTTCATGTTTTAAATTTACCTAATATAAATTATGCAGAAATTAAATACAACATTTATTTCAAACACTAGGCTCCTGTAAGAATACAAGTGAGGTAAAGATTAACATGTTTCCCAAAGCAACAAATGAACAATACTTTAGCAATTATGAAAGAAAAAGATAATATGTCCACATAGACCTCAAAATAATTATTTCTGGACTTTGTATTATCTTTTGTTCATATTGAAGTTCTGAAAAAAGGGCCTCTTTAAACTAAAATCAAAGGGAGAGTGAGATATGTGGAATACACATAGCTGACAGGTGCTTTGCTCTTTGTGCATTCTGAATACTTTTCAATAAACATATTTTTCACTCTTCCTTTTTTTAATCTTAAAAATGTGTTTGGAGTATTTCTTAATTTTAAGCATCATTTCCATGGCACTCCAAGGCAAATGTTTCTGCTTTTTCCACTGTCTTTAGTAGAATTTCTGTCTTTTGGCAATGGTTCTTACTCGATTTCTGAGATTTGTCACTCCCTTCGTGATTGCTAGGGTGATGCAGCATAGCCCAGAGATTTCCACTTTCCCTTAGTCTAACTCCACTTCATATGCCTCCTATCTCAGCACTGGTTCCTGAACAAAAGCTTTTATTAATATTTATGTCTTATCCAGAGAGACACCTTGTTTTGGGGAGTGGAGTGTTGTAGTGAATAATCATAATCCATCTGGGTATTAATTTATATTCCTTAATCTGAAGTATGAGTAAAGTCTTGAAGTTTGCCCAGTGGATGCAATGTTAATCTGAGGGATTATATTGACTTTAAATTCTCTATCAACTCCTATGTAAAATTGTAGCTATTCCTCTCAAGTAAATCCTATCTAAACAGCTGAGATGTAATTACATATGATTTACTAGTTTTGATTTGAGGATACTATTAAGGGGATCAGTTTTGTTCATAATTCAAGAATTTATAAGTATGCTGTATGCTGCATTTTTTCTAATAGTAAATTGTAGATGTTTTTATCTATTAATTATTCCAGTAAATTTTATAATTTTCAAGAAACAAACTAATATTTTGCTAGTCTTTGAACATTCTAACCAATTAGTAACTGTAGTATTGTAGATGAAAAATGCTTACTTAAATGTCAAGGTATCTGGTTTCTAATCCTTTCTGTCGCAGATATTAACGATTTGTCCTTGGATAGGTCTTTTCACTTCCTGGGGCTTTGTTTTTCTCATCTATTAATTGAACTTTAAGTTTGGATGTTATCTATTGTTTCTTCCCATCTAGAAAAATATTTTTTTCTATGACAAATAGATAACCAGAGCAACCAATTTGCTAATAGAAGTTGTCTTTTCTCTCAATGTTGCATGCAACCTACACACATACCCATGTATCTATGTGAATGATATGAACATTGACCTAGGTCATCACTTAAATAATTGTGGATACATATATAATAATTTATACATATGTGAATATAAACATAAGAGCTTAGAATTTTATAAATGATCTTGCAGTCATTTCTACTACTATGTTTTGGACGTTCTATCTTAATTTGTTCTCCATCCAGATAGTCCAGCCACACTGACCTCCTGGTTATTAGTCCATCACACTGAGTCTGCTTTAGCCCCAGGAATTTTGAACTTGAATTTTCTACTTCCTGAAATGTTCTTTTCTCAGATATCTATATTCCTTGTTCCCCTTTTTCTTTTAAATCTCTGTTCTAATCTCACCTTATACAAAAAGGCACCCTTATTCATTCTACATAAAAATGTATTCATCTCCTTTATATGTGTATATTAATACATATATAAAGAGAAGAAAAATAGGTTAAGTGACTTGCAAAGTGTTATTTGAATATCTTGAGGTAATATACATAGAATTGACAAGTGACTGCTGCTTCTGTGTATTAACTGCACAGTTGTGGCAAATAAGTATATTGTCTTTTGGTGGAAGGAGCATTTATGTGAAATTTCTTTACTGTGATGAATTTAATTCTACAAATGCATTACTTTTTAAAAAAATTTCCCATATGCTAAACCATGAAGTGATAGAAAATATATAGGTAGCAGCTTCAGAGGAGGGTTACAATAAAACACCAGGGAAAGCTTGGAATGACAGGAATCTCTTGGAGATTTTAGAGACCAGAAATTTGTAGCTCTCAGGAGAAGAAAACTAGTCCTGGTGTACAAGAGCTCACTATGAACTCTCTAGGGTGAATGGAGGTTAGCACACCTGGCACCTAGGCTCTTACCTATAAGGAAGTTATTTCAAGTATTAATTAAAAAACAACAACAACAAAAAATGCCAGTACAAAGGGCTATAATGTTAACATTAAAAGAAAAAAGAAAAGATTATTAAAGGAAGAAATATGATCTTTTGACAAATGCATTTTTCAATAAACTTTATTGTAAAAGTTGAAGACAATGTGTCTGTGTGGAAATAAATCACATTTCAACTGTGGCACCTCACACATCATGATGATGTATCCAGGTCATAGGCATTCTGAAAGCACATCAGTTGAAATCATGACATAAAAGCAATCTCTCCCAAAAGTCACAGTAAGACTGCTTCTGTTTTTAAAGCAGTAACTTATAAGATTTAAAAAGTGTACTTCTTTCTCATATTTCCTTTTGAAGAAACATAAAATAGCTGGTCATATATATAATGTATATGCATTAAACACAGAAAACAAATACTCTTAATTTAAAACTGAATAAGATTTTAATGAATATCCAAGAAATGAAAAAAAATCCAAGTCACAAATCACATTTACCCAAATATTCTTAATCAAAAGAAAGAAGAAAAATAAATTATAAGTATAATCAGGAGATGTATTTTTTACATATTTATGTGTTTATGTATATTTATGTGTATGTGTGCTTAAACTAAACCTAAACCTTAATCTAAAACTAATTAAATATACACAGAAACAAAATATGTTTTCTGATTAATGTCTTTGACATATGAACAAGAAAGGGTACTTTTGGGCCCATCCTTTGTAATCTTCCTTCTAATGTAGTCAACCTCTTTATGTATGTATATATGAGTGTGTGTGTACACATATATATTCAGAGTTTAAACACTTCTCTTTACCACCTTCCCCTATTTAACCTAGTCTAAACTGTGACCGTCTCTCAATGAGATTCTTACAATAGCTTAATATGTAACATTTCTGGTATTAATATTAGCCCATGGAGGAGACACACCTCACAGAGAAATCCTTTTAAATTGTCAGTTCATATGATCGCTCTTCTCAGATTCTCTAGTGGCCACTTGTTTCACTCACAATAATACTCATGAGCTTAGAATTTTATAAATGGTCTTACAATCATCCTTCCTACTATGTTTTAAACCTCATATTTTAATACTCTCATCCTCTTTCAGATACTTCAGCCACTCTGGCCTACTGGTTATTATTCTATCACACAGGGGCTGCTTTAGCCCTAAGAATTCTGAACTTCAATTTCCAACTTACTTAAATATTCTTTCTTCGGATATTCATATTCCTTTTTTTCTCTTTTCTTTTAGATCTCTGCTCTAATCTCGACTCTGAAAAGCAATTCTTATTCATCCATGTGAAAAGATATCCATCTCTCTCAGACCCTATCCTTATACTCTATCCTTATGTCTTATTTTTCTTTGTAACACCAATCCTCCCCAATCATTATTATATATTTTTAACTCTTTTGTTTAACAACAAGGGAAATGCCATATCAGTTGGTAGCCACTGATGACAGACTGGATATTCAGCAACCTCAGTACTGAGATAAACTTTGGTTAGAAGAAGGCTAAGTTGTTGAACCAATACATAACTTTATTTTATTTATTTATTTATTTATTTATTTATTTATTTATTTATTTATTTATTTAATAGCTTTCTTCCTTTTAAAGTTGATTCACTTTTAAAGAGCTCATAACACAAGTGATGAGAAGGATGAAAAGTATAAGAAGTAAAGATCCTTTCTTAAAGTAGAGATTCTCTAGTCCACCTGCATAGGTAAGTTATTCTTATGCAGTGAATGATCTGTGGTAGGTATTGACATGAGACACAAAAATACACATGTCTTTTGTCCACTTGTGTAGGTCCATTCCTATTTCTCTTCTCTGATTCCATTTTATTAGATCTTTTAAAGCCCCTGACCAACCATCAAGTAACTTCTCACTGCAAAGCATTTATGTATATTTTACCTTGAGCTAATTCTCCCTCTATATAAAATAAAACAACCAGGTATAGCATTGATAACTCAGAATATTTCTGAGTAGTGTTTTAGAGCAACAACAATTTATTTTCAGACCTTTAGTAAGCTGATATATCCCCATCTACTATAGACCATCAAGACAAAGATCTTTTTAAAACACTGCCATGCAGAACTTCTGGCTTTCATAGCATTCCCTGTGTTGATACTTGATTGAAATAAACTTGTGATTTCTCTTTTTTGTGACTTCTAAAAGAAGTTAACAAAGGAGTTAATAGTTGAAGCATTGAACAAAATTAATAAAGCAGTTAACTAAGCGACACATTTCCAAAATTATTCAAGTAAATAATCTAAGGATGTTCTTCCACTTGTACTTTATTTCAGTCCATTATAGATGAATGTCTTAATGATTGTGCCAGAGGTTATCATAATCTTACTCCTCATCTGCAGTTATGGTCTTTTTACTGTCTAATCAGTAAGTGAAAAATTTCTAGAATCCTGCTTGCTAGGGTTATTGCTATTAATGATACCTTATTTTGTGTTCCTCTGAATGCACAGCTTGAAACAGGGTCTTGTGTGAAATTAATTCAGTATATTTTCCAAGAGAACAGGAGTTGGAATGAGATGAAGAAGTAGAAAAAGCCCATTTAATGGAGAATTATTCAAGTCATCACCATGAGACACTTATTTCAACTGGGGCCTTCTGAAAAGCACGCAGAATGCTAGTTGCAAATGCTATTTGCCTTTTCATTAGCTCTTATTTTTTACTGACTGAAAATTAGCCCTGAATGATAACTTCCTCATGTTTCTGAGGCACACCAGTTGCTGCAAGAGTCTACTGAATAGGAACCCCAGGGCAGAAATAAGATGGTGGCATGCTCATTAAGTGAGACTCTGTCAAATTAAAGTGAATCTTGGCCTGAGAAGGCTTCATGGTACCACTTACTCAAGCCTTGAATAGAATCAGAGATAGGGCCTAAGTGATGTGATTGAGGCAACTGGTATTACTGTTACCCTGGGCTTCATAAATCAACTATTAAATAATTTGGTCAATTTTTTGTGTTATTGAATTAGGTATTTTTTTCAGAATTCACTTCCACCTCTTTTTTAATAAAAAAAATCTAGACAACATATCTGTCTCCAAACATTTTATAACTCAGTGATTTTACATGATCACAATCAAATGTTAACAGATTGTAGGAAAAACAAGGCAGAAGATTTAAGTCATAATCTTCAAATTAAAGAAAAGGAAAACTTTCCAGATGTTATATAGCAATTTCCAAATCTTCAATTCCATAGGTAGACTTTTCCAAAAGTAACTAGACTAAAAGTATATCTATGAGCCACTTATTTCACATTTTCTTTCACAGGTATCTTTCTCATGTTTTCCAGACAAAAGGCATTCTTCTCACTGGCATCTTACTGTAGCATGTTGTCCCAGGTATGGCACCTTGCAGGAGAATAAATAAAGGTGCAGTTAGGAATGCACTGCTCATAGAAGTAAAGCAACAGAGATTTATTAAGACATTCTGAGGAGGTTGATTTTTTTTCTGTTTAAACTTAGAATTTATAAGGAGGATATTTTCATAGGATACTTATGAACTTATTTATTAGAATTTAAAAAATAAAGATTGTTCTGAAGTAAAGAAATTACTTCTGATTCAACTGGTTTGATGATATGGACGAGATCTGTCAACTCACCTCTATGGCAGATACTTTCCAGAAATGAAATTAACTAAATATCCAGCCTCAAGGTATAATGAATATATATTTAATGAAATGTCATCATATACAATACATTGAGATATAAGTTTTGAAGCCATTCAAACTTATGTTAAATTCTATAGTTCAATTTAATGTGTGAGGAATAGATAATTTTAAAAATAAAGAATTAGGAGAATAAATGTTTTGAGTACAATTAAAATTAGAAGATAATTACTGATTATTATATTTGTATTTAATAGAATATTATCAATAAATACCTTAGTGATACTGGAAAAGATACTCACCTTCCAAGTTACCCAGCATAAGTAGGTTAAAATAAAATGTATTGAAGTATCCAGGACTTAAAAAATCAGGGAGTTGATGTTGAAACCTGGCTTAATTCATGCTGTAACTTAGGAAAACAGGACATGGATCAAAATAAACAATTGAATTGTTTGAAAATATCTCCTTCTTCAACAAGGAGCTGATGGTCGAGGCTAAGGATTTATCCTCATCAGCAGCTTTTTTGATAGCTTTATACACTTGTGCACACTTTTAATTGAATGCTTAGGTAGCAATCAGAACCTTGCTTGGATTTCTTTGTTTTCTTATATCTTATCCATGAAAACAACAGTGAAAAGAACTCATTTCTTTTAACTTTGTTCCTTTCTTCTAACCTCTCTCATGACCATTGCATTCTCAAGCTTTTTAGCTAATTTCATATTTATGTATTTAAAAATAAAGATACTAAAGCAGTATGGTCTATGAAGCCATTATAACATCATTAAGATTTGTTATACAGAGCTCTCTCTCTGTTGCTACAATATAAAAAGATAATAATTAGGCAATAAGATCACTTAAAATATCGATACAAATTTTCAGTAAAAGAAAATTAATTTCTTTCTTTTTGGTGAATTTGTGAAAGAATCTTATCAAATAGCAACTCTAAAAACAATCAGTGTGGTGTGTTGAAGCTAGTGATGGACATTAAAACAAAATGAAACAAAGAAAAGTAAGACCACCAAGAGAAATAACTTTTAAAAACTGCTTCTAATTTTTTTGGTCATCCTCCTATAGGCATATGATATTGTAATCTAATGTTTATTTATCGGCATCTCAGAGTATTTACTTCTGATAAATTTCTGTATGCAAGTTAAGTATTATCATTATATGGTTTTATCAATATGTATGTGAAGGTAATTGAAATATTCACTTCAAAAAAGATAACAAACAGTCCTTGGTATCTCAAAAATTTTAGAGGAAATGGTACATATTTATATCAATAAATTATATTAAGGATAACTTCCAATAACATAAATCTTATCATGCACTAAGTTATGTGCTAAGCATTTTGCATACATTATTTTATTTATCCCACAATAACCTGATGAGGTTGGTTGCATTAGAATTATTTTGCACATGTAGAAACTGAGGGTATTATATTAAATAATTACTCCATGTTTTATAATAAATGAGAGCAGTCGAATTTGAATGCTGCCCTGCTTGATTCCGAAGCTCGTGTTCTTAACCACTATGTTTTACAGCGTTTGTTCCACTGTCTTTTACCTTCTACTTGAGGTTCATTCATAAAATGATTACTACTACCACATTACTTATTCTTTGGAAATGATCTTCCTACTTTAAAACTTTGACCTGAGAAAGAACAAAAGTATCTAATTTTGTTTCTTCTAAGCGCTGTTGAGTCTGACTAGAGTTTTCAAAACAAAGTTTGTAAATAGAAAATGAGAAGAAACACATACATACACATACACAATTATGAGAAGTATAAATCTACCAATCCTATACTGTACAGATATTCAGGAGTTTGGACAGACTAGAAACCTTCCTCAGCTTCTATATTCTACCTGAGTAGATAGCTGCACTCTGGCTCCAAAGAGAAAATACATTGTGTAAGACAAATGAATGAATTCCTTTCCTTCCAGGCTATGCTTTGGTATACCTATTTACTTCTTGTTACCTGGAAACAATCTCATAAAGCTTCTCTCAGAGCCTACAGCTATACTAAAGAGTCTAGAGTCCTAATCATTCTCCTGGAAATTCCCTTAAGTTCTCTTTCTGGTTCAAGAAGCCTCAGAAGTCTATAGCTATATGCTTAAGTGAGACCTCACCCATTTGCATAGGGTGAAGTGGGAGGTGAAAAAGATTTCAGGGGTTTATGTGACTATATATGAGTAACTTAATAATAAACAAAATAAAAATTTAAATTTTTATAAATGTGTTATCTGTATATAAGAAAACAACTGGAGGAAATTATGTATACAGAGTAACATTTTAATTATGCATGAACTAGAAGGAGAAAGTGGCTGGAAACCAAAGGCATATCATAAATATTGTATTCTCTTAGTATCGGTGACTAAGGAAAGTCTTAATATGCTACTGAAGCTGACATTGTGGCAACTGTCTATATACTTATTTTGCTATTATTCTCTAAAGCTTGCTATTGTTGGCTGGACTTTTTACACTTTCAGATTTGATATATTTTTTCCTCACTTATTTAGTCTCATTACATGTTTTAGTTTGCTTTGTGTGTGAGAGTGTGTATGTGTTATGTAGAGGGCTTAAAGATACAGTGGTACATATGTTAATGTATCCATTAGCCAAAAAATATTTTATTGAGTGTATGCTGTGAGCTAGACGCTGTTCATTATATTGAGTATAATTTAGTGATGAAGACTGACAAAATCTGTGTTCTTGAAGAAATATATATTCTTCTGGAAAATACATTTAACAAAGTAAAAAAAAAATACAACGCAATAAAACGTAATAAAAAAAAAGCTGGAGAAATGGATGGATAGTGATGGAAGTTTGTGGTAAGTAGTTTAGGTAACTGGGTCATAGGATGATGGGTCATATTTGATTAAACATTCTGAGTGTGTCTATTAAGGTGTTTCCAAATGAGATTAGCATTTGAATCAGTAGACTGAGTGAGACATTGCTTTACCTAATGTGAATGGGCATCATCTAATTCATTGAGGCCCTAAATAGAACAAAAGGCAGAGAAAGAGAGAATCCTCTCCATCTCTCTGCCTGTCTGGTTGAGATGGAACATCATATTCTCCTGCCCTCAGACTGAGACTTACACCATTAGCACTCCTGGTTTTCAGGCTTTCAAATTTGATCTAGAACTGCACATTAGCTCTCCTGGGTCTACAGATTGCAATTGCAGGGCAGGTCATGGAATTTTCTTGTCTCCATATCATATGAGGCGATTCCTTGTAATAAATGTATGTAAACCAATAGGATACACACACACACACACACACACACACAGATATATATATATATCTGTGTGTGTACACACACAAATGACACACATAATGAGATATATATATTTGTATATTATGTATGTGTGTGTATGTGTGTGTATATCCTATTGGTTCTGTTTCATTTCTTTGAAGAACCCTAACTAATACAAGTGATTAGAAAGGCCACTCTGATTAAACAAATGAAAAGTCCTGAGAAAAAATAATTTGATATACTGAGGACATCAGTAAAACCAGTGTGACTGAAGGAAGTGGATAGTAGAGAGTGAGAGACAATGAGATCAGAAAAGTGTACAGGGTTTGGCTGTTGCAAGTGTTAAATGATTAGAATTTTTTTCTAAATGTGTTGAAAGGTCAATAGATATACTTATCTTTTGAAAACACCGCAGTGGTGATTGTGTAATGCATGGACTCTTGAGAGACAAAAAGGAAAGAGTCATGTTAAATAGTCCAAGAGTTATGATGTTGGCTTAAATTTGAGAGATTATGAAAAGGGGACAGATTAGGGACATGAATATGAAGGTAGAATTGATAGGTATGAGTGGGGAATTTTACCAGGTGTATGAGGAAAAACAGAATTAAGGATAACTTATAATATTGTAGTCAACTTGTAAAGCAGGAGGAGCCCCTACCCCAAATTTGATTTGGATATTCAGACTGGTGTTGCCAAATCCACACTAAGAGAGTATGAAAAGTTTCATTGCTTACATAGTTGTGGTCTCTGGAGAGAGCAGGGCAGGCTTCTTAAGAAGGCCAAAATGGCTTGAGAATGCCAGGAAAGGAGACTGGCTGAGGATTTAATCGTGGTTGTGTGTGGGGCTGGTTTAGTGTTCCCATGTGTGGTTTGAATCTCCCCACTATAACAAAGGAGGGAGCACCTAAGGTTCTCATCACCCAAAGGGGAGGCATGAGCACAAAAGGGAGCAAAGAGGCTTAAAAGCTGTCAGTAAACATCCTGGATGGAGTTAGACTGCTTGTTACAAAGAGATCTAGATCTGAATAACTAATATATGGTAGTATATGAGTATGTGGTAGTGCCATTTCAGGCGGAAGGGAAATCTGAGGGAGGAGCAAACAGTATTGGTCAGAGCCTGGGAGTCAGGTGTTCTGCAGTGTGCTTACTAGGTCTGAGGTATCTATTTCATTACCTACCCTTTCCTATCTCTCTGCTCTCATTCCTTGTCACCTTCCCTCTCCATCTGTTATAATTAAAGATATTACCGCTTATGATTAAAAGTGTCTGGTAAAAATGTGTTATATGCTTAAGGATCTCATGATCCAGTGTGGTAGGCAGTTAAGTAAACCAATAATCAAATTACAATATGTGCGAAAAATGCTATGGAAGCAATGTTTATAGAATTCCAGAGTATGTTGGACAATTGGCACCTAATGCTACTTGGACAAATGGGAAAATGTTCCGTTGGGGAAGAAACATTTAAGCTGAATCCCAAAAGAGTCAGACACCTGGAGAAAGTAGAATCTGGGTAAAGTTTTACAGGCAGAGCAAGCAGCATCTGCAAAGACATGAGAGTAATTATGAGCTGGTAAGTTCAGAGCACTGACTCTACCAATAATAAAAAATATTTCTCAAATTGTGATAAATACAGTTTGCTTACTGTTAAAAAATGCTCTTTTATTCCTACTCAATGTTCATACAGATTTTTTTTAATGTTTGCCTAACATTAATTTGGATGGTGAAAGTACAGCAAATCTTTTTAAAATTTTCACATCCAAGACCAAGGGGAACCTCTAGTATACTTTATACATGAAAGTAGAAATATCTGAGCCTTTGTTATATGCACTCCAGGATATCTGAAACACATCTGTGCATTCATTGTTGCCACATACAAGGCTTGGTATTGAAAAAAAAAACTTTATTATTTTGGTGGGTCTGTACTATTCCATTTTATTTCTGCTTTAATAATCTCTGATAATACTGTACTGTTGATTTAAGCCAGACTTGTTTTGTTTTATGTTTCTTATTATCTGGAGAATGTTAGGTCAACTAAATAGGTTTCAACTCATTTTGAATTATGTTGAGCCACAGAAGCGGCTCAAAAATTCTGTGCTGGAAAGTATCCTAGTTTGGTGGAGAAGAAGTCTTTGGTCAGCTAGCAGTGACTGCCATAGTTGGAAGGTTTGGAGTAGCAAGTGTTTTTTGTGTCCCATATTTAGCATTCCTGATTTAAATGAAAGGATAAAATAGGCAAAATGCATCATTTCATTTTGCACTTCTATTTTAATGCCTCTATTCTTCTAACCTCTTATCATCTCCATGACAGGTATATATTCTATATCTAATACTATTATAAACTGAATGTCACAAAATGTTTAAAATATCAAAATTAATAATGGTGTACCACAACCCAGAGAGCGTTTCTCTTATAATAAAGTAATTATAGAATGACTTTATATATTGTCTGAATAAAGGGATTTAAAAATATCTACATTGGTGGATGGCATAGTGACCCTTTTATGATACTCTCTAGTCATCCGAAGGAACCCATCAGTTTCCTAAAAAGGCTGCCACTGTCTCCTTGGACTTACTTTAGGATTCAGAGTTGTTTGATTTCTGATTTGGTTACTTGCAATTCCCTTAATTCCATTTTACTCACCCAGATTCTAGCTCGAATAAGTCTTTTCCAGTTTTTATTTCTTAATTGACTATTTCTATTAATGCTATATAGTTCCTGAGCCAACATGGATGCTTAATCAATATTTGTTATTAAACCAGTGAGAGTTAATACTTCCAGGTATATAGGAGAGTTCAAATTACTATGTAAATCTGACTACCCAAACAGGATTGTATCATTTGAAATCTGTAATTAGTGTTTATCATAACACATCAAATATATTTCTTATCAGCAATTACTGATAGATAAAAATGGCTCTAATCCAGAATGCAATCTGTTTTTATAGTTTCTGTGGACATAACTTGTTTTGGTATCAAAGCAAGTGTCAAAAGCAGTCTTAAATAATAAGTGCATAATGCCATTATGTTAGTTATTCATCCTTCATGTGGTCTTTATTTCATTTTTAAGTAAAATTTCAACTAAGAAGAATGATTTAAACAGATTATTTATTTTGAAGATAATTGGTTAACCTAAATCTTTTCAAATACCAACTTTTGTTAATGAAAACTACAAAAATATTCTAACCAAGTAAAAGACCATTATGTTGTCGACTGAATGAAAAAAAAGAGGAAATAAAGCAGAACATATTGAATGTAGAAGTGAAAGAATTAATAATAAGTGAAAGATGGGATCAAAATCACAGATATAAACTCAGAATCTAACTTACTTTTAAATTTATTCTGAAATTCGTATTTGTTGCTTTTGGATTGATTTCTCTTTCTCCTAAAAGCAGATGAAGAAGAAAATGGTTACCTTCTCTCTACTGATAATATTATAAGTTAAAATTGTATTGTATTATTATTAAATATGATAGATATTCAGAATAAATATTGCCTAGCTTCATGCAAATGTAGACATTTTATTTCTATTGAATATTGTTGTTTGAGGAACAAAACAACTTTTTTCAGCTAAAAATCTTTTTCTTGAGCACATTTTTGTATTAATTTTTGATTGGCCCCTCAGAACCTTTCCCAAGTTTGCATTATTACAGCTGCAAATTTGTGAAAATCTCATTTCAAAAACAACCAAGAATATATTAGTTTTATGATCTAGTAATAGAATGTCTAGTTTTACATGCTCAATTTTAATGAAAATATGTCGAATATAAAAAGCCTTTCAAACTGTCATCTTGCATGTCAAACACATGCAGTTACTGTTTGTATATTAAAATCCCTGCTGGCCTGACAGCATGCCTATGCATTTTTTTTTTTTTTTTTTAATTAGAGTACCACGTCTCTTCTCTTGTTGTCTTTCTGTATCACAGAGGGAACAATCTCAGTTACTATAAGCTCTAACCACTTCTGGACATGACTAGATCTTTTAAATTATCCAATTAAAAACAAGCTCTTTTCATAGATATTTCTTTGCTCTTTTTCAGATGTGATTGTGTGTTCTATAATGAGGTAATAGGAAGGGCATTATCATCTATGTCTAGTGTAATCCTGGAACAGTGAGACAATAAGTGGAAGCATCTGCTGCTTTCCTAATTGTGACTAGTGTAGAAAAAAATTAGGAGAATAGTAAGAGAGAGCTTTTAAGGTCCCATTTCTCAAGTCAGGCACAAAGCATCTGGGCTGAGATTACTTTGCAGGCAATTTGTGATTTCTAAC
>NW_011888807.1:10942850-11009565 GCF_000151845.1 Pteropus vampyrus
AGATGAATTAAATCCTCAATTTTTTATGTGTAAATTAGTAAGCCAGAGAAAAGAGTAGTCTGAAAACACACACCCAAAATATTCTTCCGAAGAACAAATGTAAAAGATGGGAGAGAATTTGAACATAAGCTAGCTTAACAGTCTAGAAAGTCTAGGGATGGAAAGGAGCTCTGAGGGAGGAATGAACTACCTTTCTCACTTACAGCATGTACCATATGACATACCAACGATTCTGGTACCAGAGTCAGTGCTCCTATGAGGATCTAATGCCTGTTGATCTGAGATGAAGCTGAGACGGTGATGCTAGTTCTGGGGAGCAGCTGCAAATACAGATGAAGCTTCACTTGCTCACTGCATACCTCCTGCTGTGTGACCAGTTTCCTAACAAGTCAGGGACTGATACTGGTCCGTGGCCCAGGTGTTGGGGATCCTTGCCATAACATATTTTGATTAATACAACCACCCTAGGCCCCCTCTAGGTTGTCATCAGAGAAAATAATTTAACTCTTGGGGCCAAAGTTTGAGAAAGGATCTCAGCTGAACAGAATTGCATACTAAGAAATCAAAATTTTTAAAGTTTATTTTCTTATATAAATGAAATGGCTTTGCTTATTTTTGGTTTATATATTTTTCAGTTTTGCCAGTGAAAACAGTATACCAGGTAAATAACAATAAAAAAATACTAAGTAATTTTAAATTGTATGAATTATATTATATGACCAAAGCTAAGGCATTTTCTAGAAGAATGTAACTATATCAAGTCACTTTATTATCATAAAAATTACTAATAAAGGAAAATAATTAATATTAGCATTAAAATACATTTATTGAGTTTATAATAGTTATATATTTTACCCGTAATTTTTATTTCAGCACATAATAAAAACATTAGTTAACAGTTTCGAGTAAATGCAGCGGATACTAAACAGTAAATTCGATCATCTTACTCAGACCTCATGACAATTTGAGGTCAAAATTATTAATAATCAATTATCCTCCATGTTTTACAGATGGAAAAATTGAAGATTAGCAAATAACTCACTTGTCCAAGAACTATGGACTTCCGTGTCTATACCCGCTTATGTATATTCTACTTTCTTTTTATTATAGACCCTAATTTTTCTTGACAGAATATGCCTCTTCTGCTTAGTTTATGTACATTGTGGACTGGGTATATGACTCAAGACACAAAAGTCAAATCATAATTGATCATATATCTAAATAAAAGTGGTGAAACTATAAAATTCTTGAAAGTAAAACATAGGAGTAAATATTTGTAACTTTAGATTGGTCAGTTGTTTCTTAGTTATGATATCAAAAGCATAAGCAACTGCAATACAGTAGTCCCTCTTATCTGTGGAGGATAGGTTTCATAATCTCCACTGGATGCCTGAAACCAAGAATAGTACCGAGTCCTATAAATACTATGTTTTTTTTCCTATTTACATAGCTATGATAAACTTTAATTTCTAAATTAAGCACAATAAGAGATTAATAGGATTAATAATAAAATAGAAATTTTATAGCAATATACTGTAATAATAGTTATGTGAATGTGTAAATTAAGTAAAATAAGCATTACTCAATTACAAGCACTGCAATGACACAACAGTCAATCTCATAATCCAGATGGCTACTAAGTGACTAAGAGCTAGGTAACATATGGATACAGTGGAGAAAAGGATGACTCATATCCTGAGCAAGATGGATTTAGATGGTGAGATTTCATCATGATACTTAGAATGGCATACAATTTAATATTTATAAGATGTTTATTTCCGGAATTTTTTATTTAATATTTTTGGTCCATGATTGACTACAGGTAGCAATTCGTGGAAAGCAAAACCACAGATATCTTTGTCTGGTCATGGTATCAGTGCAATACTGGCCTCACGGAATAAGTTGGGAAGTATTACTTTCTATTCAATTGTTTTGAAGAATTTATGAAGGATTGCTGTTAATTCTTTAAATGTTTGATAGAATTCATTAGTGAAGCCATCTGGACTGGTGCTTTACTTCGTGAGTATCTTTTTGATGACTATTTCAATCTCTTTGCTTATTATATATCTTTCAATGGTCTATTTCTTCTTGTGTCTGTCTTAGTAGTTTGTGTTTTTCTAGGAAATTGAGCTAAGTTATTTAATATGTTAAGTTATATAATGTTTATATTTGTTCATAGTTATTTAATTTATTATTTTTTTAAAAAATCCTTTTCATTTTTGTAAAGTCAATAGTAGCATTCTCTATTTCAGAGGTCCCCAACCCCTGGGCCATGGACCAGTACCTGTTCGTGGCCTGTTAGGAACTGGGCCGCACAGCAAAAGGTGTGCAGCAGGCAAGCGAGCAAAGCATCTGTATTAGCAGCCTCTCCCTAGTGCTAGCTAGCATCACCGCCTTAGCTCTACCTCAGATCATCAGGCATTAGAGTCTCCTAGCAGCACTGGTGTCTGGTGCCAAAAAGTTTAGGACCGCTTGACTGCTCATATTGATAACTTGAGTTTTAGCTCTCTTTTCCTTGGTCAGTCTAAAGTTTATCTATTCTATTGGTCTTTTTAGAGCATTATTTTTTTTTTGTTTTTTTGTTTTTTTTACTCTATTTATGTTTTAATCTTTATTATTTTCTTTTTTCTGATTGTTTTGGTTTAATTTGCTCTTATTTTACCAATGTCTTAAGGTGAAAGTTAAATTGATGATTTAAAATCTTCTTTTTTAATATTGACATTTACAATTATAAATTTCTCTTTGAGCATGGCCCTAGTTTTTTCTCATGTTTGAGGATTTGTATTTTCATTACATTCATCTCAAGGCATTTTATAATTTACCTTGTGATATCTATTTGATCAATTAACTCTTGAGGAATCAGTTTACTTTTCATATATTTAAGAATATTCCAAATTATCTTCTGTTATTAATTTCTAATTTAATTTCATTGTGGTCAAAAATTTCAATATTTAATTCCTTTAAGTATATTTTGTCTTGCTTTATATACTAGTATATGATCTGTACTGGAGAATGTCCATGAGCACCTGAGAAGAATATGTATTATTCTATTGTTGGGTGAAGTATTTCATATGTACCTGTTAAGTCTATTTGTTTTTTAGTGTGGTTCAGATGTTCCATTTCGTTGTATATCATCTTCCTGTTTGTTCTATTTATTATCTATTGATTATTTAAAGTGTGACATTTATATCTCAAATTATTATTGTTGAACTCATTATTCTTCTTTTTCATTATGTCAATTTTATTTTAAGAAATTTTTCATATTTCAGAGAACCTCATCATTTGATAAATCCCATAATAAAAATATATTCATTTTAATATAAATATATATTATATATTTACTATTTTCTTAAGTCTAACCCAAACAACCGAGTTTCTCCCAGGAAGGAAGAAAACAAAATCTGGACCATGTACCTGGGGAATATAAGAGAGAGGAAACTATTAGACTAAAACAAAAAGTATCCAATTTTTTTATGGTCTACTTGCCAAAAATATTAGAGGACACAAGAGAGAAATTACTTGAATATTTCAAAAATTATTTAGGTAGAACAGAAAGCGACTTTAGTGTAACATTATAAAATAATTCCTGTTACTAACTTTGAACAGTTTTGAATAAATCTAAAAGAATTAATCAGCAAAAAAATGATTTTGGAAAAGCTTAATAATTGATTTTGAAGACAGCCTCTCTTAGGCATTCAAACCTTTTCAGATTATGTCTTTCATCACCTTTTATAAAACAGGGATAAAAATTAGAGCTCAAAATAAATGAATGAGAGTTTGAGAACATTGATAATTATCTGTTCAATGTTTTTGGTTTTGACAGTAGCTAAGAAAACTAGAGAACAAAAATAGAGGGTCACACAAATAAAGAAAAATTCATCATTGCAGGAAAAAAATTAACTAGTCTTTATTCTCTTCTTTTTCTTCACTTAACAACAGCAACATTGTTTACAGTTATCTCTCTGATCATCAATAATATTAGGTAATAAAATTTTCTTTTATTATTGACTTATTTTCAAGAGAATTGAGCTATCAAATAGCTGATCAAAATAGATATGCTATTATGAGACAAACCTGTGAAAACATTTATTAAGAAATTGAAAAAATGAGAATTCAGTCATCATTTTTTGAACAAAAAAGTTAAAAGACCATCACATATTCTGGAAAATATAAAATTTTATTCTATCTTGTCTATCTCTTTTGCGCTATTTCTCCACTCAGAAACCACTATATGAAGCATAAAGTTGCAATGCAAATGAAAACTAATTATTCTAGGAACTTGGTTATAGCTTATAACTACCACTTGACCTATTGTACCTGAGACAATGTTTTCCAAAGGTGCTTAAAAAAGTGGTTATCTACAAAGGTGAAGGAGGGGTGGAGTTGAAGACAATAATGGTCTTAAAAATAAAACAAATGCTGTCTTTTATATTTTCACAAATATTCATCAAGAGATTATATGAGGCATTTTGATTAGATCATTGAGTTATATCTAAAATAGTTAAGTCTGATTTTTTCCTCCAGAACAGAAAAATAGATATAACCATAGATTAATCAAGAACAATAAATTTACATAATCCTTTAGGACAAAAATAGGTATCAAAAATATGAATGATTGCTGAAAAAGATCACAAGATGTTACTCTGGTGGATTGTGAAGACAATAGAAAATATGAGATCTGAGAAAATGAAATTATTGCAATAACAGTGAGATGTGAGGAAATCATACAAAGCAGAAGCACACAAGCAAAATAAAGGTGGTTTAAATGTAGTGCATAAATAAATTTGAAATTATAGGAAGCAAAAGTGCACTAGCATGATAAAGATGATTTGAGAGCTTAAGTTGGTTTCGTTTCAACTAGCATATAACAAGGCTAATTGTGATGTCAGGGGTAGATTGCTGATGGTAGGCTCAATGGATTTGCTGAGATTAGGAAAGGGTCCCATAACTAAGCCAATTAAGCTAATCAGATTTGTACTACAGCAGTTCACAGGTTAAATTAGGACAGCTAAGAAACCAGGGAGAGATAAATATTTTACAGAAAAAATACCATCTGCTTTCAAAGATATATTACATAGGTAACCAAAGATGTACATTACACACACACACACACACATACACACACACACACACACACACACACACATTTCCACCTCCCTATAGTGAAAGCTACATATCTAAATAAATGAAAGAAGAAAAAGGAAGGCACTAATATTAAAAATGTGTTTGGGCAATAGAATTAATATTGATTATCAACTCAGTTAAAACAATCTTAAGAAAGGGACAGAATATATTTTAACAATTTGGAAAATGTAATGTGTTCAGCATGCCTGATTCTCAAACTTGACCATACCATTTCCTAGAGTTATGAACTTTAATAAATGAATTAGTCTCTCATTTTCTCATGGCTAAGATAGCATAAAAACAATAGTGCCTACTTTAAAGAGATTTTGTAAAAATTAAATAAAAATATTCATGTAAAGTGTATTGATTCCTGTCCTGAACATAACAAGCACCCAGGAAAAGCTAGCTTATGTAATTACGATTATTGATAAAGCTCATTACATGTAGAAATTAGGATTTATGTTTGGAATTTTCAGCTTCAGTATTTTTCAACACCAAAACAAAAGATTACTTAAGGTAGGAAGTATAGTTTGCTAAAGGAGTTTCAATTGTATTTTTTAACCACATTTCATTGCATACTGTTAATATACTCTTTTAAAAAATAAGACAATTAGCGGAGCTGTGAGTACAGTTCAAAGTAATACATTTAGCAGGCTTGCTATGTCATTTATTGCATTACTATCCTATAGAATACATGTAATTAGACTTTGTCTAAATTAGGAAATTTAATACCTCATGTTGATAATTTTAGCATGTTGGTGTTGTGTTTCAATGAAATGTTGAGGTTCTTAAATAAGACCTTTCATTAACTTTGAATCCCTTTTAGCTTTTATGTTTGTTAAATAAATAGTTCTTTTTCAAAGTAGAGATAAAAATAGGTACCTAAAGGAAAAACTATTAGGCAATCATATTAGTAGCGCAAAGTTTTGGCAGGATAAATGTTCATTTGATATTGCTTGCAGGGAGATGACTAAGGGGAAACAGGTGTGAGAGTCACCCGGAAGATAAATAGATGACTATGATTTGGTGATAGTTTCAATATGGAGGGATCAGAGAGCCATAAGTCAAAATGCCTCAGCAGTGTGAAGTAGGGATGACTAAACTCAAAGGAGTTATTAGTAGAAATGGAAACCTCAAAGAAGTGATCCACTTTGGCCAGGCATGGTAATATATTTATCGAATGATTTTAATTATCTAGTTTATATGGCTACTTTATTTTATTAGGATCAGTGATCTTGATTTCATTTATAATCAACTCTAGAGACAAAAGGCTTCATTTGGCACCAAATTTCCTTAGTTTTTTAAAAACTCTAGACAGAATACTATGGGATATAGCCACAAAACATAATAAAGGTCTTATGACACATTCCAGGCACATCATTGAATGTCTCAGGCCTTTGGAACCCCAGATAGTCATAATCACACAGGGGTTCTCAGTATGCATTTAAAACTTCAGCTTAGAAGAATCAGAAACACATTCTCTTTACAATAATACACAGTTATCTATGTAGCCTCCCCAATGTGTACATGATGGTGTCCATTCCTTCATGCTTTGGCAGCTCATCAATACTGGTCACAAATGTATAAACAATTTCACCAATAGATGCATGAATTTAATCTACTATATCTTGCTCCATCCAATGCACTCTCATGTACATTGGAACTGGTATGAGTAAGTTCCTAAAAATGTTTTGTGTTAGTGTTACAAGGGGTATTTAATTGAGAATTAAATTCTTAGGCTTCTTTAAGGTTAGAGAAAAGGCTGCATAACAAGCCATTTAATTTTCCCCTCTACTAGTTTATTTTTTATTTTTTAGACACAGAGTAATCATTTTTGGGATTTCTTAGATCTTTTGCTTAAATATATTAGTGCATCCTCCTGAAGCCTATATTTGGACAACATAGGCCTGTATGTTACTTTCTTTATGTAATATGTCTGCTAATTGTAATCCTTACTATACTCTTAGCTTAAACAAACAAGTTTGAGCCTAATGGCTATCGTTATTTTGAATTATTTGGATCGCATTATTTCAAAAGTCAATTAGTACTCTTAATATGTAAAGTCAATTTATTCTTTCTGAGATGTGTTTGTGTGTATGTGGAGGGGGAGAGAGAAAGAGAGAGAGCGAGAGAGAGAGAGAGGGGGAGAGAGAGAGATAGAAATTCTATTGAGATATTACTTGTATGAGTACCTTGAGATATTATCTGCATGATCCCCTATAGGAGATCAGGCCAACCTAGCTTGAGATCAAGTTCTGAAGCCTTGGATCAAGTTATACCTGAGTGTATAACCAGACCAAGAAACCTCTGTGTGATTAAGAGACTAGGACATGACAGCAATCTGTACTTGAAAAACTAAAGAGCATGAAGACATTTGCATCAGTATAGTGAGGCAGCCTGGAGAACACAGCAGGCATTTCCTAGGCACACTAATATACTATCTAGTTCCTAAATCCTCTTTTCTTCATATACAGTGGAGATGGTGCAGACATTGCTGTCATTTAAGTCATATACATGTATTGCTATAGTTGTTTTAAAAATGTTGGAAAGGTATTTACTTGAGTTTTATGAGCACCTACTACTCTCCCCTGCCGTTCCCCCAGGACTCTGCTTCAGCACTACATTCAGTGCACATTCTGATAGTTTGATCTCATCATATTTTCCCCAGTTTCATTAAGGTATAATTGACAAACAAAAATTGTTTATATTTAATATATACAGTGTCATGATTTGATAACTTATTTCACTTTGGGAAATGATTACAACACAATCAAGTTAATTCCCACAGCAATCACCTCACATAGTTATTTTGTGTGTGTGTGCGTGTGTGTGTGTGTGTGTGTGTGTACAGTCCCATCGTATTTTGAGTATTTCTCCTGAAAGACTTTCAAGAAAGGGCTTGTTTTGTAGACTATTGTCCTTATAGTACATCTCATCCCCATTCAATGTCCACTTTCCACTTTAACTCACCATACCTTTTTATTAGTCTCTCCTTCTTGGTGCCAAGTATCAGTGTCTCAGACTCTGGTCTTCATGTTTGACTATACTTGGTTCTCCTAACATTATTCCAGGACTTTACTCATCCCAAACTCTGTTTTATTTCTGTATCTGCTACTAGTAAATTATGCAGGTAGTGTAACCTAAAATGAATGAAAATGTTAGCTATAGAAACAATAAAAATATTTAGAGAGAGCAGTGCAAGTATAAGGTATTAATGTGGCATTTCAAACTTATTGGAAATCTACCTACCTGATCTGAACACATCTCAAAAGAAAAAAAGAATGAACTAATATGTAAATGAATACTTTGTTTGAAATGTTTGGTTATCTATGTAATTCTGGTTTGACTCAGGGATAGAGGGCATTGAATGTTTCCCTGAGATATACATTTATGACTCTCAGAGGTTCTAAAGTGCTGAGTTAATATACCTCAGTCTGGCTCTAGATGACTCAGGCTAATTACAAGTCAAAATCAATCTGGTGCATTCTCTATAAATAGAAGCATTTACCACAGCATCCTATTATCATCTTGGACTTCAGACTCTATAATTTGTGCCACTTCCAGAATGTTGCTGTTTTCAAGATTTTTTTTTCATAAACTTGGTTCGATTTCTGGCTTTAAATTAGGCAAGGAAAAATTATTAGGCAGTGTTTCTTTAAATACAATTCTTACAGCCTCAGTTGTGCCTACAAAGTAGATCTCTTTTAATACGTGTTCATTCCTATAATATTGAAAGCTTTCATTGATCCTAATAATGGTCTCTACATACTGGCTTAGAAGAAAGCTAAGAACATCAGATCAAATAGATGGGATGGCTATGGGAAGATACTTGTATTTTTCAGCTGAATGGGACTTTCTTTTACCTGTTTTATTATTGAGGCATTTTCTCTCATCCATTAGGTACCAAATGCAAGAATTATATGATTGCATAAAATATTTCTTGAAGAAAACTGAAGAGCCAAAAATAATGTGTCCCTCAATCTAATATAATCAGGCCCTCTCTATTACTTTGTCACAGTCCCTTGTAAACTCTAGGACAGATGTTTTTAAAAGAGTTTTGGCAAGGCTTCCACTGAGACTGAAGTCTTCAATTGCTGAATTCATGAACAACACAGCAGGTAACTGTATTAAGCAATTTTACTAAGTAACAAATTAGGTTCCAGAAGCCAGGGCTTATGAGAAAAACACTTCTCTCTCACTTTCTCTCCTTGTAGTTCACTGAAAAGCAACCAAAGACCTAGTTGGTCTAATTTTTATAATATTGTGTTTTGTCCTGGGTTAACCATCTGGTTCCTGACTTCATTAGGTTAGAATTTTTGAATGCAGATTGCATCCCATCTTTGATTGCTTTTAGTGTCTTCCTTCAGTATTTATTTTGGATAAAGTCATAAAATGTCTCCATTTTTTTCTCAGTACTAAAAATTACCTTCATATTTTTTCTGCTTAGCTTCAATAATAATATTCTCATTTCTTTAAATAATTAATGGCCAGTAAAAACTTTATATTAATTGACTATTTTATTTTTGTGTAGTATTCTATAAAAGTAAAATAATAAAATTTAGATTCACCTTTTTATCTCAAGCAACCTGCAATTATAACCCCAGCTGACATTCTTAAAACTAACTCATTGATTTTTATAATTTTTGAGAATTATATTTTATGCAAACTTTAAGTAAGTCTTTTCAATTTATTTCCCTTAGAAACTCTGCTGTCCTCAATGCTGGTGTTTGTATCTAAAAGCACATCATTGGCTCTTTGTCTTCTGACAAATAGAAAACGAGACAAAAGTTGTCAGAAAAGTTGTATACACTAACTTATAAGTACCATGATGATGTTGCTGTTTGTTTTGCTTCAAACTTAACTTAGAGAATTCCTCACATTTTATTTTCTCTTCCAAAAAAAAAACAAAAACAAAAACAAAAACATTTTAAGGAACATGACTGCTGTTCTTAGCCACGGTCTTTACTTTTTCCAGAATTTTGTTCTTGACTTTATACAAATCTGTAAATAATTAATAAAAGAAAATTTAATAGGTGGATACATCATACATAATCTCTAGCTCTGAAATCTCATTGCTAATTATTATGGAAAACTACTACTACCATAGCCCAAGAGAACACCTTTCTAGAAAAATATTCTTCATAGCTTGCTTTTTTTTCAATGTTTTGGGTTTTGATTTTTATTAGGTTCATTAACTATCACTCAATTTTTCTTAATTTCTAAAATTTCCTTATTCTGATCACCTTCTCCTTAAGCATATCAGACTCAGTAAAACTTTCTTCATCTTTAATACAGTTTTTATGGTGACTCATAACAGATGATCAACCTTAAATTTGGTTACTTGATATTTAGGTATAATGCAAGAAATTTCTCTGAAAACATCTTGAATCCAATACTTGAGCACCTCGATCTTCCTTTTTCTTTCATGTTTTAAGTTGGGCTCAAGCTTGAGTATAGCGTGCTTCTTTACCTTTGAGTAGAGAGCCATGTTAGCTCACAGTGACAATATCTCATTTCATTATTCGCCTCCTCAATAACATAATATTTAGTGGAAAAGCTCTTTATCTGAGAATCAAGTGGCATTACAAATTATTCTAGATTCTTTATCAATGATCGTCTTTCCATACGTGTTACATTCAAAGAGACATAAGAAAAATACAGTAATGGTTATTTTATTGAGGAAATGCTTCTTAGTCAGCACAGTGTTAAGGATTTAAAAAGAAAGATAGAAAAATGTTAGAAAGAGAGAAAGAGAAAAAAATGAAAGTGTGTGTGTGTGTGTGTGTGTGTGTGTGTGTGTGAGAGAGAGAGAGAGAGAGAGAGAGAGAGAATTTATCAAAACAACTGTGATATATTTCCATGATTCTAGAGTTACTGATTTTTGTTACCCTATATAAACCTAGTCAAAAGCTTTTAAAGCCAGATTACAAAGGTGAAAGGGAACAAAAATTGAGATAGTATAAAAATGTTGAGAACTTTGTTAATTCATAAACTACATCTCTGTATTTGTGTATGTCTGTGCTTGTGTAAGTATAAATCCACACACAGAAACACAGAGAGTGGGAAATAAATTATGGCATACTAGTACACATTTTCAGCATCTGGGCTGATTCTCTCCCCCTGGTTCATAGCTCAAAGCTACCATATACTTCCTATCCTCACAATCTAACAGCATGGTCTAATCGATCAGCATGTGCCTAAAAATAAAATAGATAATAGTGAATTAAAATATTCATCTATTACAGGAAAATCTCTAGATCTGGGGCAAAAAATCTGACTAATATTTCCATAATTGCAAGTCACTGTCTTTTTTATCCAGATTTCAACTGTAATACAATGTAAATATTCATGAATGGAAGTCTAGGCATCCTTGAGAAAGGATGTTACAATATTGACATTAGTCTGCATTATAATTACTCTTCCAATCCTTCCCCAAAGGGAAATATAGCCATTATCTAGGATATTTCTGTATGAGCAAAGAAAACACGTAATTATTTTAGGTATTGCTAGATACTGTCTGTAACTTAAACTTAGTTTTCATGGACCCAAAATGACACTGGGGTCTACCAGTAAAAATGGAGATTCTCATTGGACAAATATTGCATATTGTCCTAAATTCAAAGGTCAGTAGATGCATTGGTTTGACATTACATAACTACTTGCTTATTCCTGAATGGAAGACAGACATGATAATCAACAAGCAGGGCTTGTTGTTTTGAGAGTTACTATGATAAGGACACTCAAAAGCCCCTAGAACTCTTTTTTTTTTTTTTTACTAAGGTTGCAAATCAAATAAATAGCATAGAAGTGGTAATTCCCATCACATGTCTAATTGATTTGCTTTTGGGGTTCTGGGGTAGGCAGACAAATCTTGAAGAACTACTAAGGATTACCTAAATTTAATCAAAGTACAGATGACTTTCTAGACGGTATATATTTTTACTTGAATACAACTTCACAACCTCTGGCAACTGGGACAAAGCAACTCCATGACCTACACATTTTTCTCCAAACCCAGGAATCTCAGCCACCACACTACTGAAATTTTGGGCTAAATGATTCTTTTATTGTGTGAGGCTATTCTCTGCCTTTTTGGATGTTAACAGTATTCTTGGCCTCTAGCATTAGATGCCAGTAGCATCCCTTCCAGTTTTGACAAAAAATGTCTCCAGACCTTGCCAAATGTCCCCTTAGATGAAAAATTACCTCCATCGAGAGCCAAGACTCCATATCAATTTTCAAATACCACCAGCAGTATATTTTGCCTTATAACAACCATGAATAGTGGTTAATTTTATGTGTTAACTTGACTGGTCCACAGAGTGCCCAGGTATTTGGCCACATGTTAGCTTGTGTGATTCAGAAATTATTTTTTGACACTATTAACATTTGAATAGATAAACTGAGTAAAGCAGATCATCCTTCCTAATCTGTCTGTCATCCAATCAGTTGAAGGCCTAAAAAGAACAAAAAGGCTGACTCACCAACAAATAAGGGGAAACTCTCCTGCCTAACTACTTTGAGTTGGAACATTAGTCTTTTCTGGCTTTCAGACTTAAACTGAAGCATCTGCTCTCTGGTTTCTGAGCTTTCTGGCTTTCAGACTGGAATTTACACAATAGGCTTTCCTGGTTCTCAGGCCTTTGAATTGAGACAGGAAGTGTACTTTGGCTCTTTTGGATCTTCAACTGGCCCATTGCAAATCTCCAAATCTTGGGATGTTTCGGACTCCACAATCATATGAGACAATTTGATGAGTACAGGCTCATGGAATTCAAAGGTATTACCATCTACCCACAAAACTGTAAGTCACTTGTGAAAAACAATATAGTAGCCTATTGAAGACTCAGTTATGTTTCCAACTGAGAGAGAGCATACTTAAATATAATGGTTTATTTATTGTAGGCATGATTTATGCTTTCAGCTAGTGACCATTATTGCTGTTTTATGAAAGGAAATGTAAAAAGGAGTGGCAATGGAATACATGATCTGGTAGAACAGTTAAACAATTATGGCTATGCTGATAGCAAAATTTTAAGAACAAAAGCTCATTTTTTTAGAAAAATGAAAAGCAGTACATGAAAGGAAATGTCATAGTAAACTGCTTAGCTCTGCAGTGAATAAGATTTTTAGAAATTGTGAAAAGTGTAAATGCTGAGAGTTCATTGAAATAAATAAATAAACTGGGAGGATGAGGGAAGACAGTGGGAAATAAAAAAAGCTAAATCCTCTATAAAGAAGTTAATATAATCATTCTAAAATTGATAAACCATGAAATAACAATGTAAACATATTATTTAGAAATGAATGGTGATACCATCTTAAAAGCAGAACTGGAGGGTAGAAAGAGAAAGGTAGGAATTTTTGTATTGTAATTGTTATTTGATTTAACTATATGTTTGTTCCTTTGCTCAAAATATTATGAATTTTAATAGTCTGTGTGCTACAGTCACCATGAGGAATTGGTCTTTTTCTTTATCCTCTTTCAGTTGATATTTACTGCTAATTGAGCTTATTGTAGACTCCTTATCTTGCAGTACTACAAATTCACAACAGGCTAACCAGCTTGACATGTCATTGGGTACCAGAAATGGATTGGGACTAAATACACAGAGGGCCTCTCAACTCAATTCTTATTCAGGTGAACCTCAAAAAAGCCACATCAGAAATCACTAATTAATATTTATTAGAAAATTCTGGTCATCAAATACAGTTCGATATTTAAGAGTAATGAAATCATGCTATTTTCTCTACTGTCATTATCTTTCCTCTTGACTCAAGGGTCAATAAAACTACTTTGTTCCCTTCAAAACAGAAATTACAAATCAAAAGCGCACACCTGAAAATTAGTGGCAGTGAACATATGTGGAGGTCAGGGTAGAGGGCACGTTGAGTTCAAATAGTCTAAAAGTCCTATTATATATAATTGATTCTTTTTAACTACCTCTAGAAATTTATCAGTGCTGTGTGGTTTAGATCAGTCTTTCATCATTCTCACTGAGATCATGTTATAACTGCAATATTGGCCTCAATGCCTCCTGTAAGTCTTCCATATTACTTCCAGAGAGATTTTTTGAAAAGACAAATGACATAATACATAATCCTTATTTGAAAACCTATAATCTTTCATATTGCTTTAATGATATTGTATTATTTATTAACCTGGAAAAATAAATCTGACTTATTTTATCTTTCTATCTACCTTATCTTTTACCATTTTCCCACTTATATCCAATACTACAGTTTGAATATTTTTTTCTTTCGTAGTTAGTATTTTGACAGAGGCATTTTTTTTAGGAGAACTTTTATTTAAACATTTAATGTTTAATATTATTTTGCTTTTAAGTCTCTTGAGTTAGCTCCTAGTTCCTATTTCATCAGTTTTCCAGAGTCGAAAGAAACTTGGATGATTAAGATAACAATTTTAAATACAAAATAACTTTGGATATCCTTTGTTTTTAACTCTTTTCTTTATATCATAATATGTATAGTTAAGTTTCTCCATGCCAAATTCTTCCCTTCATGACAGATCACATGCTGACAGCCTCTCTGATATAGATATTTGCAATTAATTATCTACAGATGTCTCTCTTCATATTTAATATCATCATCACTTTTCACCTTTATAATTGTGTGGCCATAGATTATTCTTGATTCTTTTTTATTTCCTGCTCCATGCCTATTACTCCAGCTTCATCTTTAATCTTACACTTTATTTTCTAGCTATACTACATTGTTTTTGCCTACGTTGTTTCTCTGCTTAATATGCTCAATATTCTTTATATTCCACTTGGTTATCAATTGTTCACCCTTCAGCACCCCTCTCCTCCCTGACTGCTTGTGATTTAGTTGGGGATCTTTTTAATATGTTAAATCAGTGGATAATAATAGGGGAAGATATTATAGCAATATAATATTATTTTCTAATGTTTGCTTTGCTTATTGAGAGTCCTGGTTCTCACTAGAATGTAAGCTCTTAGAGGACAAGACACTAAATGAATGTCTGAATTTGGCTAAAAAATTATGTTTATTAATTTATTCAGCAACCAGAAAATACACATACAGGCCTCTTTTGATTATTTCTGAAGCTTCAGGGAGGTTTTCAGGAGCTTAGGGTATAAATTTGAAGTCTATTTTAAAGAAAATCATCCTCTAAGAGTCCTTTAAGCATACAAATTCTTTTGCAAGTTCTGCAGAGAAAAGGATAGGAAAGACATAAAATTACATTAGTTTATGTCCACTATATTAAGATTCAAAGACAAAGCTCATATGCAGTTCTGCCTTACACAAAGTTATATATTTGGTTATATATTTGGTTATCTATTACCTCTTAACTTTTTCTTTTTAGAATCTCTTGCAGTAATACAATAACAAAGTATTAGTGCATACTATAGACCTGGCTGTCTCCTAAATATCTAAAATACAATATTTTATTTACATCTCACAAATGGCTCTGTGAAATAGGTGCTATAAATAATTGTTTTAGAGATGGGAAAACAAAGATTTTTTTTTTTAAGTCACCTGATCCCGAATGATACAGCTAGGATTTGGCCCATTCAGTTGACTCCAGAGCAATTTGCTTAATTTTTAAGTTACACTTCCTTTTACCTGTTACTTGCAAATCAAAACAGCCTAATGCTGGACCCTTTGGCTTACAAATATTTCCAAAAGTACTATATCATAATTATCAACTATGATGATCACATAAAATAAATTATAAGTTTTATCAGAGGATACAGAATAGAGGAAATATGACAATAAGGCTCAGCCCACTGTGTGAGTGCCAGGTTCACAGGCAAATGCCCCTTTTATCCAGATGTGCACTCTCCTTCCCAGGCTGAATTGGGCCAGCCCATGTCTTTAGGTTCAGTTCAAATAAATCAACTTCTGGGGAAAGATAGTTTGTCTTGGCATTTCCTAGGAAATCCTTTTACAAACTAGATCAGCAGACCATTTTCAGAATAAAGGAATGAATGGATGAATGAGCAGCATTTTTATTTTTGGTCTGCTTTAAATTTTCTATTAACACATAAAGCTTCACTTCCTATAACTTTTCCTGCTGTTCCCTAAAAATGAAATGCTACTTTGCCTAGAAGACCATCGCTGAGATAAAAAAAAAAATAAAATAAAAACTATTGCATGATTTTAGATAATAATTTAAAATGTTTTGCTGGGATAATTTTCGAAAGAACACATTTCTTCTCAATTATTTACTAGTGAATATGTCATTTTATTATTTTAGGAAAATTGTTATTAACTGATTAAGAAGTTTTATATTCCCAACTTACTTTTAAATAAAACTACTACACTATTGAAATTGTTCCAGTTTCAAATTAGAATAAAACTATAAGTACATAAATATTTGTTATTTTTAAAAATCTGTTCTATCTCTTCACTTCGAATGTCTCTTTTTCTTTGTTTTACCTTACTTGACATCACTTTGTCCCAGAAATTATGTTATTTAACAATACACAGACTGATTTAATGGTTTTGAAATGGGAAGTTTTATAGCAGGAGTAAAAAAATGACTTAAAATTTATTACGATCAGCAGATTATAACAGGGAAAGAGATTACATACTTTAATTGCTGGGCTGACCACCACAAATCACCTGACACTAAACGCTGGATTTTTTAGTCTTTGTCTAGAGCATAAAGAAATGAGGGCTTTGGGGACTTTACAAAAAAGGATTCCGTGGGAGCCATGACAGTAACGTTAACTGGCACATAATGGGAACACTCTTAGGGTTTAATCGGAATGCCCAAACACCTAAAAACGTCAGCCAGGACTGTCCTGGATAAGCCCCCATCTGCAACGACCAATAAACATAAGGATCCCATCTTATAAGGTTCCTATAAAATGAACTCCTTAGACAAGGATGCTCGAGGCTGACCCGATAGCATCATTAACGAGTTCTCTAAGAGCTGAAAACTTTGACCTATTGATCCGCTATAGTCTCTGGCTTGGGACTGACAAGCAGCTCTCTGCGCAACCAGTGAATAGAGCTCACTTTGAAGACTCTAAGGACCTTAATCCCGTCTCTCTGTCACGTAAGACTGTACTTCCTCTCTCTGTGTGGTGTGTGTTAACCTGTGTGGGTACCTGATTGGTTTATGTGAGAAGGCTCCACTCAACAAACATGGTATTATGGAAAGACACAAATGAGTGTGTGGGTGTTACTTTGGTAGCTGCTTTCTTTGCTCGCAAAAATTTGAAATCATTTTTTTAACTGTGGTGAAAAGTGAAAAATTGCAAAGAAAAACGTAAAAAATTAGAATTCATAAAATACCAAGAATTAAACTTCTAAGTCCTGGGGATATTCCCTTTTGAGATTACAAATGAACTATTGTGTTTAGTATTTTATTTGTAAATAGTTTTGTCTAACCTCTTTTGGCATCATTCAACTATTGACAATATATAAGAATGGATCATCATACTTATATTATTATTCAACTGTTATTAATCTTTCAATAAACACATTGAAAGATTAAGGTGGGTGTTTTGGCTCCTAAATTATGTTAATATTTTCTGAATATAAGAAGTGTCTAGGGGATTAAAAGAAGTTACTTGTTTTGTAGATATTAAAATTTTATGCATTGTATTATACTACTTTTTTAACTCTATGAAAAATGCCCTTTAAAAAATTCATAAGACTGAAATGACAAAGTTATTATGGAGGCCAATGGAAATATTCTGGTACTATATAGCCATTTGTTTAATTGTTTATAAGGCCACTAAAATTTTATTTAGAGCAGAGGTCATTGATTTTATAGTGTGGCCTGTTAACAATCAAGTGTTATCATTTGTAAATCTTGGGCTATATTTCACATTGGCACTGTACCATGCCTTTAGGCTAACAACATTGCTTTTAATAGTACTTATTAACACAACCAAGGTAGATGTAAGCTACTATTTCTCAGTAAAGTAGATTTTGTGTATAAAGTAATGATTATTAATTTTAGCAATGTCTCTTTTGTATACCCAAATTATAAATGACCTCTCATTTAGGGATTAATTATCTTATGCTTTGGCATTTTTGTATTTGTTTCTATTTTCCTGTTACTACTAAATGCTGATGGCTGCCTCTTTTGGTTCAATATTTTAGTAAGAATGTGACAGAGAACAGCCTATTATAAAGCTAAATGATATATTAGTATCCTGATGAGAATAAGTGGTATATTGGCTAAGGGCCAGAGAAAACAGGATTCTCTGTGATTTCTGCCATTTAGAACATATGAATTATAGTGAAACAGGGACATCTGGTGTAGAATAAGGATGCAAAACTTAGCACAGAAATAAGAAAGACTAAGGTACCTTAAAATTATATTTGGATACACTAAAGTTTTGTGCATATACTGCATGTAAGTTTTACTCCCCAAAATATTAAATTCGATTTCATGTATATATTCTGAAGTATTTGGGAATAAAGCATATAAAATACATAAAAATATAATTGAAGGATGGATAGATATATCATAAAGTAAACATCAAAATATAACAATTGTAGAAGAGATGGCAAGTGTATGATATATTCACTGTTTGCACGAAAGTTTTTGTAAAAATGTATCTGGGAAAAAATAAATATAAGAATTACATTTAGGAATAAATTTAACTTCTGTTGAGAATACAAATAATTAGTCAGGAATACTAAAACTAGGTATAATTAATGTACATAGAAAATGTTTTTTTTAATTGTTTACTACTTTTTCTTTTCCATATGAATGTAATGTTTTTCTCTTAGCTATTTCAATGTCTTCTGACATCACTTAGTAAACTAAGATTATGCTGCTAATTATGCATTTTTCTGCCATTAATTAATCCTCTGAATTTTCTGCATTAATAGAATAAATATAAAAGATAGATGAAAATGTACTTTTTTTGTCTCTAAATAAATATATGTATATATATATATTTAAATTTTAGAATCCTTTCAGATTTTAGAATTTACAGCAAATTTTTAAAATGACTTAAGTTATATAATGTTAAAGCAGTTTCTGGAATTACAAACATCTGGAACTTCAAAGAATGGTTTAATCTTTATTTCAAAGCATTTTAATAACGTAAGAAGCCTAACACTTTATTAATTTTTTTTGTAATTCTTAATTCTATTATTTTTCCCCAAATTTCCATAATTCAGAATAGACATGAGCAAAAGACTTTGGATACAGGTAGCTTTCTCTGAGTGATTAAGAATGTCAGCTTTGTGCTCAGCACACTTAAAATAATTTAACATTTTATATAATCTTTTAGTATCTTTAATATTTAGACCTCACCAAGGGAATCTAATGTTCAATTACTAAAGTAAGTGTTCCATTTACTACAACGTCCTTCGCAACCCTATAATCGTTGAGAGAGTAAACACAAACTAATAAAAGTTGCTAAATTTGATCTTTTTTTGTTAAGTGACATTCTGTTTAAGATTACTGGTCTTGTTCCATAATAGAGAAGTTTTTGAAAATATCTCTTTTGATCCTGGTTTTCAAACAGAAAAGTACAATTATTAGTTTGAACAACTGAATATTGTATTTTGAAAATGTATAAAAATTAAAATTACTGTGCTTTTATTTACCACAGACATTTTCTACATGATATAATACATGATATAATATGGGGTTCCTCTCATTTATCTAACAACTGTTAATCATATAAAATATAAAATTATACAACTCTGAGTCTAAGTAGCTGCTTCAGAACTATATAGTATGTGCCCATTGAAAGTCATTAAATTTTCTGAATTCTCAAATTCCTCATTTAGTTAATAAATTTAATATAATTATTTATTTTGTCAGTTATAGATCAAATAACATGAAACTTATAAGCAAAGACATCAATGCATAGTGTTTGAGTGTGGACTCCAAACCACACTGCTGGATTTAAATATTAGCTTTACCACTTTCCATCTGTGGGACCTAGCAATTTACTTAATCTCTTTTCCCTCAATTTTTATAAATTAGGGATGAATATAATAGCACTTACCTCATAGAGCTGTTATAATGATTGAATTAATTAATATATGTAAAATTTCTTGATTAGTGCCTGGAAAATGAGCACTCCACACTTTTGTTTGCTAGCACATATAATATATTTATATATTATATAATTATACAAAATATGTCAATTTTAACTGAATTGCTTGGCACACAATACGTAGTCAGTATTTTATTATGTTTTTCTTGAGATTATATTTTGCAAACTTGGATATCTACCTCTTTATGTCTTTTTTTCTGAGAAAATTTTGGGAGTAAAAATGATACAAAGTCAAATTGAATTAACGTATTTTACACTATCTCTACACTACTTTGTCGAGAATGAAGCTCATTGGGGTACCAAGTAGTCTAATAGTAATATCTGAATATATGATGCTTATTGGATATGAATGGGGCATTTTTATAGTCAGTAATAAACAAAAGGTATCTCTGAGGAAAAATAAGGCTTAAAATGACAGGCGTATGAAGAGCAGGAACTAGCGGAGCAAAACATGCTGAGGGCTCTTCCTAGTGGAGAGACAGCACATACAAAGACAAGGGCTCTATGAATGTAGAGTCTATAGAGATTAGTCTGGTATTTAAAAATTTCATAAAAATATTTTTAAAAGATCTAAATAGACTGATAATATTGTCATATTGTAATGGAGACTAATATTGTTAGGATGAATATTTCTCCCAAATTATTATAAAATTCAGTGCAATTCCACTCAATAAATTAGGAAAAATTTAAAAGGATGTTGAAAAACTGATTCTAAAATTAATATGAGATAATGAAAGTCTATGAATTGATAAAACTATTTTGTAAAGATACAAGATGGGGCAGAAGTAGAGGAGGGACAAATACTCCACCAGATGTTTAAGAAATATTACAAATCTGTAGCAATTAAACTGTTCAATGTTGATGCAGCAGCAGTGAAGCTATGGGGACATAATAAAGCACAGAAAAGGGTAACCGTATTTTGAAATCTTGGTATAGGTAGGTCTGCAATGTCATATATCAAGGGAAAAGAACCAATAAAAAAATAAAATTAGCAATCTATTGCCAACCACAAGGAACGGGTGTCCATATTACTTTGAAAAATCAATAGAAAAAAATATATGGAAATATCATGATCACAAGATCAAGAAAGACTCTTAAACAAGATCTCGAAGCACAAAATTAAATTATATACATATGTGTATATAGACATATATATCTATATATATATAAATTGACTAAATCAAAATGATTTCTCATCACTGAAATATATTGACAAAATTAATTGAGAGATAATACTATGAGGCAGTTCATTGAAATATTGAAAAGGAATAATAATGCAAAGAAAGAACAAATAATATTTGGATAACTTAGCTTAAAACACTGAACCAGAAATGACAAAAATTTCAAAACTTACATAAATAACCTCCAAATATTAACTTATATGTTTATATATACACTTTATCACTGAGACATGAATTCAATAAATCTATGAGAGTGATCATCAACATCAGGAAGAGGAATAAAATTGGAGCAAGAGATTAAAGAACAAACATTAGAACAATAACGAACAAGATGATGATGATAATATCTAATGAAGGCAGTACAAGCAACTTAGTTCTATCTATTCTTCCTGCACTTGAAATTTCTCCAGACAGATGATGATAGATGATAGATAGATGATGATAATGATAGGTAGACAAATGATAAATGATAGATAGATAGATAGATAGATAGATAGATAGATAGATAGATAGATAGATATAGATAGATAGATGTAGGTGTAGGTATAGATAGATGTCAGTACTTTGTATTTATATCTCAGTATCTCTATCTGCCTCTATTTAGTTATCATACATTCATAGCCCATCTATCTATCTTCTTGCTTAGCAACCTACATTTCTGTCACAGACTGTTTACTTATTTCTGAAATAGAAAGTTGACTTTGAATCACATGAAACTGTATAGAGAATAGAAAGAAAATCTACCACTAAGAAAAATTGATTATTTCCAAACATTCTAAATTAGAACAGAACAGATAAAATCTGTTAATGGGCTCAGAGAGAACTCTATGAATCTACCCACTTTCAAAATGAAGGCAATTGTTTCTGAGTAGAAAGGAAATGATCTCCTAAACAAATTTATATTAGTGAATATCAGCACAAATATCAAGCACAGAGCCATAGTTGCAATAATTTAAATGATATTTTAATGACAACATATTTTTAAAATATTTAATATTCATAAGATCATTTCTATATTAACAAAAATTTGAAACTATATTTTTCAGTATTTGAGACAGACTGGTATTGCCTAAACTTCAGCTTCTATCTTTTTTCATGTTTAAAGAAACAAACGATATTAGATGGGTAAAAATAGTATATTAACTGAAAATTCTATAGGTAGTATGTTTACTTCATGGATTTTAAATGACAAAATTGTGTACAATTTTATAGAACAAAATCTAATTAGCACTGATTTTCAAATATTTTGAATAAAATGACAATTGACATTTTTATTCTTAGCCTCTCCTCCAAATCCTAATTCTTAATTTAAAAAATAGAAAAAAAAAACTATATAGGATTATATAGACTTAAATTAACTTTTTGACAAATGGAATATATAACAACTCACCATGATTCTGAGAATCAATCAATGATGAATGAATAAAGGTTATGATGTATACAAAAAAAAAAAAAATGGCCAGGTACAGTTAAAGTTATTATTGTGACTTCAATCTCAAGGCAAATTTAAAAAAATCTGAGATAGAACTATTTAATAAAATAGTGAAGGAGAGTCACAAGGAAGTAAAAATATAAAATTCAGTAAAATATTTTAGAATATATTCATTAAAATAAATATAATTTCAATAATATCTAAGAAAACTAAGGCTAAAAATATATCACACAATGAACTCAAACATTTAAAACTAATGTTTGAAAGAAAAAAAGTAATTATGGAAATCTATATGCTATTAAAATAGTTTCTTTCCCTTGGTACAACAGAATATCCACTTTAAATCATTTTTTAAAATACTTTTTATATTTGCATAAAATATTTCAATGAATATACAATAAATTGGAAACTATAATTATTACTGAGGTGAAAATCTGAGAAACAGGGGTGGAAGGAGGGGGAAGAGACTTACATTTTTATTTCCTTTTTTAATCTCTTGAAGTTACACGGTATTTGTCACTACCTTCTCACTCCAAGTAAATAATATAACTTAAACCAAAAAGGTAAAATAAAGCAACCTTAAAACTCCATAATTAGTATATAGAGAGAAATTATGTAAGCTTTTATGTTATTGATGTATAAAATTCTTTTTAGTATAAAAGAAATCTACTTATTTTTTAAAAACTTTATTTTTTATGTTTATTATCTTTTTTGAAACTAATTTTTCTTTTTTTAATTATATATTATTTTTTAGTTATAGTTAGCATACAATATTAATTTCAGATATACAACATAATGATTAGACATTTGTATAACTTACAGAGTGATCACCCCAATAAATCCAGTACCCATTGACATCATGCATAGCTATTTAATATTATTGACTGTATTCTTATGCTATAGTTTACATCCCCATGATTATTTTATAACCATCAATTTGTACTTTTTAATCCCTTCCCCTTTTTCACTCACCTCCAGAAACTCTATTTCATCTGGCAATCATGAAAATGTTCTCTGTATCTATGAGTTGGTTTCTGTTTTGTTTGTTTTTGTTCTTTAGATTCCACATGCAAGTGAAATTATATTGCATTCATTTTTTTTTCTGTCTGACTTTTCCACTCAGCACAATATCTTCTAGGTCCATCCATGTTGTTGCAATGGCAAGATTTCATTCTTCTTTTTATGACCGAGAAACAAAGTTCTTTTAAATCATTGCATTCTCATCTCAAACTGCCAAGACTAGAAGCATTAAAATAAATGTCAGTCTGTAATAATGGAAAACTTCTCTAAACTGCAAAGGAAATAGATATACAACCCAGGAAGTGGAGAAAGATGAACCCATGGAGGCTCCACCAAGACACATCGTAATTAGAATGCCAAAAGTTAAAGACAAAGAGGTATTCTTAAAAGCAGCAAAAGAAAAGAAGTTAGTTACCTACGAGGGAGTTCCCATAAGACTGTCAGCTAATTTTTCAACAGAACTTTGCAGGACAGAAGGATTGACTAAAAATTCACAGTGATGAAAAGCAGGGAACTACAACCAAGATTACTCTACTCAGCATGGCTATCATTTAGAATCAAAGGACAGATAAAGAGCTTTCCAGACAAGAAAAAGCTAAAGGAGCTGATCACCACTAAACCAGTATTGCAAGAAATGTTAAAATGACTTTAAAAAAAAAGAAGGAAAAAATAAATTAAAAATATGAATTATAAAATGGCAATAACTACATATCTATCAACAATTACTTTAAATGTAAATGGATTAAATGCTCCGATCAAAAGACAGTGGCTAAATGGGTAAGAAAGCAAGACACTTACATATGTTGCCTGTAAGATACCCACTTCAGATCAAAAGGCACATGCAGCCTTAATGTAAAAGGATGGAAAGAGATATTTTATGAAAATGGAAACAAACAAACAAACAAAATGCTGAGGTAGCAATATGTATACTAGACAAAATAGACTTTAAAACAAAGGCTATAATAAGAGACAAAGAAGGACCCAATAATCCCACTTCTGGGTCTTTATCCATAAAATAAAGAATGAAATCTTAACATCTACAATGACATGAACGGACCTAAGGAGTACTATGCTGAATGGAAAAAGTCAGACAGAAAGAAGTGAATACAATATAATTTCACTTGCATGTGGAATCTAAAGAACAAAAATAAACAAACAAAACAGAAACCAACTCATAGATACAGAGAACATTTTCATGATTGCCAGATGAAATGGGTTTTCAGGGGATGGGTGAAAAAGGGGAAGGGATTAAGAAGCACAAATCGGTGGTTACAAAATTGTCATAGGGATGTAAATTATAGGATAGGGAATATAGTTAATAACATCATAATACTATATATGGTGTCAGATGGGTGCTAGATTTATCAGGGTCATCATTTTGTAAATTATATAGATGTCTAATTGCTATGTAGTATACCTGAAACTGTTAAATTTAATTAAAAAACAATTATTAAAAATAAAATAAAAAATAAAGATAAAATAAATCTCAGCCAGTTGAAGGTATTTATTTTCAAAATGATAACATATTACTGCACTAAATTAAATTCTTAAATTTAAAACTAACATAGCACTCATAAGTAAATACTGTATGTGCCTGTGAGTCTGAGATTAAAGGTACTCTATGAGTTTGGGCCTGTGCAAAAAGCAGTTATCCTATGTACAAAATGAAAATGTAAACTCTAAGAGCAGAGAGGCAAAATCAGACTTGTGACATTTAAGAGAGTCAAAAGCAACATATTTGGTAATTTTTCTTCTTTAGTATAGCAAGAGCATAAAAGAGGTGTTTTTCCCCTCTCCCTCAAATCTTTTAAGTTGGATAATACAAAATACATTTAAAAAAGAAATACTAGATAGGTGATTCGTAATGTATATGGAGAGATTGTTTTGTTCATGGATAATCTACCCAGGCAATAATAATAGCACTATAATTCTCAGTAAGGTGTCTGTGTCCGTGCCACCCTGAACAAGCCCGATCCCTTCTAATCTTGGAAGCTAAGCAGGGTTGGATCTGGTTAGTACTTGGATGGGAGACCACTGAGGAAGAACAGATGCTGTAGGTGTAAAAAAAAATAAAATAAAAAATAAGGGATTATAAGCCGACAAGGTCTTTGCACTCTGTGAGTTCAACCAAGGGTTACCTCGCCTAAAAAAAAATAAAAATAAATAATAAATCTCGGTAAAGTCATTTTTGCTATATGGTGTTTTCTTTATAAATTATCAAATTAATTGGTAAAATAACCTTAGGATAAATATTACTTGTTTAACCTCATAATAGTGTTATAATAACTTTTATTTTCAAATGGAACATTAGAAAATTTACAACATTATTTAAGAATTACAATGTAAAATTCAAACAGTTTTTAGAAATTTCAATAAGAAAGTTAGAATTCCAGTAGCAAAGCAAGCCTGTATGTATAAGGGTAGAACACGTGGGTAAATGCTGAGGCTTCTTGAGAATTGTATGGCTTAGAGTATACTTTTTATTGCATAACAGATTCTAATGTTTTTAGCTGCATCTGAACTCTAGTTTCTAGGCAACTTGAAGGAGAAACTCATTCTATTTATATTTTCATCTTTTTAACTCAAGTTTTTAATTTCATGCAAATAAGCCGATGACCGGTTCTTGTAAAACTCAGTTCCTATTGTGATCTTTTGTGCTAATATAGAAGCCTTGTATTTCAGTATTTATGGAACCTAAGGTTTTCCTGAGTTCTAAAAGCAGTTTATTAAGAACGATTTATTTTAAATAAAATTCAAATATGCCTACATATTTATAACAATTCCAATTAACTTTAGGAATTCTCCAGTAGTTTCCAAATGCTTCAACAAATATTTGTTTTTCTTGGCTTTTCAAAGACCTAGGAACTTGGAAATGCTCATTTACTAACTACCATGAAATGTACTGCCAGGGTTTCAGCTACACTGAATGCCTTTTAAGAATTTTGCAGGTCTACAAATATTTACCTCTGTGTGTCAGTGGTAAGCTCATTCCGCAGACTACGCCAAGAGTTGGCGCCGAGCTGATTGAGAAGGAAAGGTTCGATGATGAGACGCCTAGTTGGAAGAATGCACAAAAGGCACATATGAGAATGAAATGGCTGGCACCAACCTTATTGTGAGGAGCGCATTTATACTGGGAAGTGCAGTCTATTGGGGGAGTGCGGTATTGTGTGCACTTCTGCTCCTTTTCTAGTGCTCCCATTCAGCTCTTTAGGGAATCAAATGGCTCCACATATAGCAGAGTACAATAGTGACATTCAGCCACACATGTGTGATACAATAAGCTGAATTATGCTACCTAACATTCTAAATCCAGGATCCTATTCCTAGCCATGGGCCTGGATCATAGCCAGACCTTGAACCAGCCAGACCTTGGATTCAGCCAGGCCTGGTGCCCACACTGTGTTATAACAATTCCATTTTTGGCAGACCATTTTATAATACTAAATGTTTAATGATTTGATCTAATAAGAAATTAGGACTGATTTTGAGGAAGAGTTGTATCAGAGAAAAATCATCGCTCTCACAAGCAGTACAGAAGCTGCACACCCACACACACAAACACACATGCACACTCATATACACACATGCTCTGAACTATATATGTTTTAGTGAATGTACAAACTCCAAATATATTTTACTCTCTGTAACTCCATTTTTTGGTTCCACATTTCAATTAGATTGTGAAAAGTAAGGTTATGGTCAAAGGGAGAGCAATTTAACAGGTGAAATCTCTGAGAGGTTAAAGGAAGAACAAATAAATGAGCTGGTAATTCAGGCTGTAGAAGAAAAACTAAGGTAATTTACTAGCTCCCACAGTATGCTTGCAGACTGTATTTCACAACTCACCAATTTTGTACTTTCTCATCTAGGCCTGCAATCAGTGTTTGTTCATGAAAGAATTTTTGAGGAGAGACTCAATTATCTATTTAATATTAATCATTAAATATATAAAAATATTGTTATAAAGCAAAAGCACAGTTATTTCCTACAAACAGATACATTTAAAAAGAACTGCTCTCATACTAAAGTGATAAATATAGATTGAAATCATATGGAATTGGGATCTAATAATTATTGTTTGACAGATTGAAGCATACTGTTTTTAAACGATGATAGAGAGTATGAATAATTTTACGTGATAATATAGGATTGTATAAATTAAAATACAGATTAGGTAGAGAAAAGCAGTGGTTCTTAAAGTGCACCAACAGCACTAGCATCACCAAGGAATTTGTTAGAAATGCTAATTCTCAGGCCACATCTTATATTTACTGAATCTGAAACTCAAAGTGTGGGATCAGCGGTTTTCTTTTAATCAGATGACTCTAATACAATTAAGGTATAGAAATAACTGGAGTAGAAGAGAAGAGGATAATGGAATTTTAGTAAAAGGGATGGTAGTCTTATGGTACGATTTCCTAGAATAATAAAAAAAATAAGATGGTATTTTGATGACTTTGTCTATCTTTTGTCTATGTGCTTGAGCAGTTTAAAAGATATTCTTTTCTCCCTGATGTTTTAGGACAGAGGTAGTGAGAAATAAAAACATATTTCACCAACTCAAAGATTCAAACTTTTCCCGTTTTATCACAAATAATTGTCAGGCATATTTGAGCTGTAATGTTTATTTTATATATTTGGTATATAATGATATAATTATAATTCATTTTAATTCATTTGTTATAAATTTAATTTTCCTTATTTCTTCATGAATTACAATATTAATCTTAATTTTCATACTTTTATTAAAGGAAATAATTAATAGCTTGAGATGAAATCACTGGTATCATCTTTAGACTACCACAAGGAAACATGAATTAAAAAGTTTATTAAAAGCTATGTTTTAGATACTGTGTCTTTAAAAAAATGAGACATAGCAAAGGCAAAAAGAACATTAAACTAGGAATCTGAAGCCTTAACATATAATTTGGATTTTGCATTAATTTTAATGACCTTAGGGAATTACCTGATCTCCTGGGTTATTCTTAGTTGATTTATAAAATGAGGATGGACTCTTAGGTCCTTTCTATGATTCGAATTTTAGGGGATTAGAACACCTCCATTAATACAGAGTTCAATATAGCATTGCCTTGAGATTGTATTAATTGAGCTGTTTTTATTCCTGGCATTTTTGTACTCCTCTGTACTTTGTTCTGTTACATTCTCTTTGTATGTTGCCAGAACCGCATGTGCCTTACTAGGCAGCTCCTGATTGTTGCCTGCCTCCTGATTTAATACAGCTATTTTAATTCACTTTTCTCAGACTTCATGAAAACTTTGTTTAAAGGGTCAATTTAAAGAAAATAAATCAAATATATCCATTTAATATCATTCTGAAAATAAATCTTAAGATTTCTCTGAGGAATTTTCAAATGCTGCCTCTACTCTAAGATTAAAATTACAAACAAGTTTTATTGCTTACAAAAGCTTCATTTAATTTATACAGCTATATTTAGTTTCTGAATTAATTATAGGGATGGTATTAAATTTTAAACTCATTACATTTTTATATGTAAATCATGATTCTGAGCCTTATTAGGGCACCTCTTTATTTTTAACCACCTCATCATATATGAACAAGAATTCCAAATACTTTAAATACTTTTGCTTAGACTGTCAGTGTTAACTAACTTATTCTTGGCAGCTCCATTTTCCTTCCACATAACTACTATCAATCTTCTCTTTGGGCTGAGATTCCTTTCCAATATTGTGCCTAATTTGAATTAGCAAGATTTCTTATCTGTTTATTATTTATTATTATTACTATTATTATTATTATATTTTTAGTGGTATCACATAGAGATATGTCTTGACTGATTTTTTTAAATTTCTATATTATGACACCAATAGCAATGTGTTTTAATACTCATATATTTAAAATAATTGACATGGGGAAGTTTCCATACTTAAGAAATAATAAAATCAAAGATAGAATTTTTTTTTTTTTTTACATAATGAAGGTAGGCTCATATTGGAATATACAGCTCAACTAACTACTGAAAGATTTAATTATGAGCTTTGTGACCATTAACAGTTAATTAAGCATGCAAATATTTAAAATTTATATGGATCAATCTGCTCAATTAAATGTGTCATAAATTGGAAATAACATTATACATATTAAAAGCCTCAGAAATTTCAGAAGCCATAGAATTTTACAGTGAAAGAACCATCTATATGTCACCTCTTAGAGTTACTTCTTCATTTACATGAGGACACTGCACCCTTAAATGGTTAAGTGATTCACCCAGGGTTGTATATCCTGGAAGTGGCAGAGACAACATAGTCAAGATCTTCTGATCCTCATTCAGCAGTTCTTTTTTTACTAAAATGTGGCTTCTAAATTAGGATGTCTTTGCTCCTCTAATACTGTTTTATATGACTTTTATGGGATTTTGCCCATTGAATAGGTATTTTGTGTTTACTATATGCAAGGCCCTGTGCTACATAATGAGTTTATAATACTTAATGAAATAGAGTGCCTAGAATTTATGGCTTTAAGAGTAGCACTGATTGTTGCAATAAGACACCAATTGTCATTTGTGTGAAACATTTGAGTTACTGCAGGATTGTGATTTAGGTGTCTTGGGACACAATTTTTTAAAGCTGAAACTTTATTTTAAAATTTTTGAAAGTTTCAGTATTGATTTAAGCTGTATCAAATAAATGAGACTAAAAAAATTAAGAATTATATAAAAAGCAAATTGGTATTAGACATCATGTTAATTTTGAGTCATGTGTGAAATATCCATGTTAATAATGTAGAAGTTTAGTTTGTGCTCAAGAACACAATTATAATAAAAAAACATAAAGCTTGTTCTTTATTTCCTAAAAAAATGTATTCTAACTTCCATATCCTGTGTAGGATATTGCTAAAATTGAATCAGTATATTATACAAGTGGGCTAGAGTAAATGGATATTTTAAGGACATTAACTTGAACAATGTCAAGTAGATTTACATCATCCATCTAGATTTAGATTGATATATCTTAGCAAATAGAACTTAATTTTAAATTATTTTTAATTTTTTTTTTATGAAACCTCTATATAGAACTTTAACCAGTGAAAAGTCCATTCAAAGTGAAGAGCTCTATTAATGAAAATTGAAGATTTGAAACATTGAAAGATTTGCAGTTTAAAATAAATATACTTACAGCAAAACACTACTTAATTGTCATTTTTTTCTCTCAGTATAACTTGGAAGAAGTTATTAACTATATTGACATAGTGCTCTATTAGTATGTTTATTACCTTTCCAAAAACACTATATTTTAAAAGTGTTTTTAAATCTTTATTATACCCAGTTCAGTTATTATTTATGAACCTGATTAATTTATAAGTGCATGCCAAGTAGGTCACTCTATAAAGAAGCACAAGACAAAGCTATTTGTCAATTTTTTAAGTATTAAAGAATTACATATTTGCAATATTCATTTACATGGACATTAAAGAAATAAATTAAATATAATTTACTTAGAATTATCAACATTTGAAATTTCAGTTGCTTTTGAAATGAAATCATCACAGAAAAGATAACAGAGTGCAGATACTTAAATCCTTTTTGAATGAGAATAAGATGTGCAGCATTACACTAATATACTTCTTTATAGTCCATTTGGAGACTAAAAATTTTTATTGTGCCCAAAAGAAACCAGTCAGTCTTACTCATTTGAAGTATTTAAAGGAATAAATGCCACTTCAATGCCATAATAATGTGAAACTATATTAAATGTATTATTTAAGTAAATGCTTTTCTAATAAGTAAGATGATTCTTATCTGAATGATTTAGAAATTGAGAATATAGATACCAATTCACAGTATTTTAAAAAGCAAGTTCGTTCACAAACTAGGTATAGAAAAGTAATACAAAATATAGAAAAATATAACGAATCTAGGAAATTCTGGTTTAAAATAATGGTTTCCATTATTTTAAAGGAGTTTAAATTTATATTTTTCATTTACAAAAATATTCACTCTTGCTACAATGTGAAAAATTAAATATTACTTGTATAAAAAATCAGAATCTGCTTACTAAAATATAGATTATACTTTAGTGATAGCAGTGATATGAAAATCTTCTTAAAATATTTGTATATCAATGATGCAAAATTATAATGCCAGTACTTTAATGTTTTATTACTTAAATTTATAAAGAAAGCAAACAAATATTCTCAATTCAATTTTTAAGTAAAATAATTTATTTGAGAAATTGCGTAACATGGAATCATTCTCCAAATTGTTTCCAACTTTCAAAATCCCTATATTAGAAGTTCAATGGAAATTCTATGTATTACCATAAACATTCTTTAACAAGTATAATTATAGGTTTTTTTTTCTATTCTCCCTCTCTCTCTCTTCTTGCAGTACTTCTAAATGGTTGAACACTTGTTAAATAACCACTTGTAGTAAATAATTGAAACTTTAATAAACTCTGTAAAAGTGAACTTTAGTACTCTATAAAACTTTGTCTTAATGTCATTTTTATTATAAAAACATACATATGAAAACAAAAGTTTATTTTTTAATTATTTTATTTTTTAATTGAGATTTAATTGACATATAACAATAATTAGTTTCAGGTGTATAACATAATGATTCTATATATTTATTTATTACACAATAATCACTATACTAAGTCTAGTTAACATCCATTACCACATATAATTACAAAATTTTCTTGTGATGCTAACTTTTCAGGTTGGCTTTTAGCAACTTTCAAATATACAGTACAGTATTATTAACTATCTTCACTATGCTGCACATTACATCTTCAGGGCTTATTTATTTTATAACTGAAAGTTTGTACCTTTTGACTATCTTTATCCATTTTACCAACCCCTTACTTTTTACCTCTGGCAACCACCAATCTGTTCTCTGTTATCTATGAATTTGTTATTTTGTTTGTTTTGTTTCTTTTTGTTTTTGTCAGATTCCATATATCAGTGAAATCCTAGAGTATTTGTCTTCTTCTGCCTCATTTATTTCACTTAGCATAATGCCAGCCAGTCCATCCATGTTGTTGCAAATGGCAGGACTTATAGATCAATATCTCAAAGATGTGTTGACTTCATGGTCATGCCATCATTTGGTAATGAATTTGCTCAAATACAACTTACTGGTGCAAATATTTCAGCTTCTTTCTCAGTCTGTTTTCCACTTGCATTTCTTCATTACAGGACCATTTGCTTTAGTTCCAGATTTACAAAGCAAAACACTGCCTATAGACCACCTAAGTTGAACTGAGTGTGTTAATTTTATTTAAAACCTGAAGTGATACACAAGGAACACTTAGGACATTTTTAGATTTAGTAATATTCAGACTCAGATGCTATAGAAGAAAGATAAGTTACAAAGACTAGTTGGAGTCTGAAGGCCTGGGCTGTAATCCTTATCTCTCCATTTACTGAGCTTAAATCTTGTTCAGGTCACTTTCTCTGATTATAGGCTTACAGTTTCTTCATCTGTAAAATGTCTACCCTGACTAAAACAGGAGATAGCTGTTCAATGCAAAATCTTAATAAATATTTTATAAGTATTATACATATGCAACTTAGTATTAATAACATGAATGCTTAAGTTTTCACTGGTAGAAAAATAGGACTATATGTTTCATTGATGTATGGAAGCTATACAAAACTTTAATTAGAGACTTTTAAATTACATAATCTAGTCTGCATGCCTCTAGTTCCATCCTCCTACTTTTTTTGACCGCTTTTATTATCATAGGATAATAAAATTAAATCAGCAAGTGATTGTCAGTATAAGGAAAATATTAAGTGAACAGATTCTACTCTTGTTGAAAATTAATAAAAATCAAGTTCAGAAATGTATTCATTATATTTACCTTATTGTTACAGCCAAGGATGAATAAAGTTATCTGGAGAACTAAGTTTATAAGTCTTCCATATTAGCTAAATGAAATAATTCTTTGGAATCTTTATTCATTTTGATAAAAGAGAATAATGACAAAAAAAATCATTGTCTTATACAAAAATTGTCTATATTTGCATAAAATTTTATTTGAGTTCATAATCATTCATTATGAATCACTTTTCTCTTCCTCTGCCTTTATAAATCTTGGCTAAGTAAGGCTAAACAAAAATGGAAAAATAAGTTATCAATATAAAATCATGTGTGTTAGATTTTTTTCTTGAAGAAAATTATATTGCTCAAATGTAAATTCAAAATTTACCACAGCCAATAAGTTGGTCTGTATCTATTGAGCACTTTCACTGTCCTGAATGAAATAGGTTTTTTAATTCTACAATTTGAAACAAAGGATCACAAAATACAAGAGTTAATAAAGATTGCATTAAAATATACATTAAATTGTATTAGTTTATTTAAATTCGAGTAGAAAAAATGACACATACATCACTTCTTTTACTAAGAAATATATTACCTAATTACTTGCAAATCCTTAAATTAGAAAGCACCTATTTAGACTAAAGCCTAAAAGGTTAAATAAGGTTTGAAAGATAAATAAACACATATCAATATATTTTGTGTAATGTTTGCTTAAATATAAGCAACTTTCAATTTGTGAGGAAATTATGTTTCCCGTTCCTTCCTGGGTTCATTAAGGACAAATTATCACTGGCCTAAAAAGGAAACATCAGAATTTATAAATTAATGACATTACCTTCAGAATACCTTCAAAATTGAGAATTAAAAATGAAGATTATTTTTATCACTCAAATACAGTGATTGATTTGAGGTCTGTTAATAATATGTACTATCATAAGAAGTATATATTTCCTTTTGTAAAATACTTTATTATTCTGTTGATTAGCCAATATTAACAATACAATATGCAGAGATGATGCAAAAAAAATCCAGTTTCTAATGTATTTTTAAAAATGAGTTTTTTTTGGATTCATACCTTTGTAATCAATTCTTCAGAATATCTCAGCTAAGCATATCTAAAACTATAACTCACTTTTAATAGAAAAGTAATTCTTTATGAAAATATGTATATTAATATTAATTAACAGTAAAGTTATTTTCCATCAACTGATAAAACAGTATTTTTTTACTCTCAGAGAATGTGTCAAAAAGTAACTCAGATTATTCGAATAACTGTTTCATAAGTTTCTACACTTAAATATTTAAAGAGATGTTTTCAATATTTTTCTAACTATATCCTACGTTTGACTAAAAGGAGACAAGTAAAAATACTACTTTAGAGGTCATTGCTTATGGCTGGAAATGGGAGTGTTAAAATGAAGTAACATGGAATTCAAAACTATACTTTTAGGTTTGAGGACAAAATTGCATTAAATTGAGTCTAGCATATAGGCTTAGCAAATTAATCTTTAAAATTGGGTACTGTTATCTGTGATTTGTCATAGGCATGTTTATATTTCATAATTAATGCAACACTACTTGAATCCGATAAACTCAATTTCAAACTCTTTATTTCCCCATCCAACCTGAATGTGCTGTGGAGCCTGGGAAATTTACTAAAGCTTTCTTAAGCTTCAGTTTTCTTTTTTATGAAATAAATACAATAACCGTAACTACCATTTTAGATGTGTCTTATCAGACTCAGTGAAGAAATGCAAATAAAATGCTTAGCACCTAATTGACATATTTCTTTATCAATATTAAATATATATTTTACACTCTCTGCACTCTGTGTCCTTCAAATAGCTCATCCACATGAGATGTTAGTTAGAGACTAGACTGTTGTCTATCGCCACACACCAAAATTAACTCAAAATGAATCAAGCACCTGAATATAAGACTTGAAACAATGAATTGCATAGAAGAAAACATAGACACTAAAATCATGGACCTTGGATTTAGAAAGGATTTTATGAATTTAACCTCAAAGGCAAGAGAAATAAAAGTAAAAGTAAATGAATGGGAGTATATCAAACTAAAAAGCTTCTGCACAGCAAAAAAACTGTCAACAAGGTAAAGAGACAACCATTCAAATAGGAAAATATATTTGAAAGCAACACCTCTGTTCAGGGCCTAATATCCAAAATAGACAAGAACTCATACAACTCACAATAAAAACAAACAATTCAATTGAAAATAGGCAGAGAACCTGAATAAACATTTCTCCCAAGAAGACATACAAATGGCCAACAGACATGTGAAAAGATGTTCAACTTCACTAGCTATTAGGGAAATGCAATTCAAAACCACAATGAGATACCAGCTCACACTTGTTAGAATGGTTATCATTAACAGGACAAATAGTAACAAGTACTGGAGAGTTTGTGGGGAAAAAGGAACCCTCATACATTGCTGGTGGGGAATGCAAATTGGTACAATCACTATGAAAAACATTATGGAGATTCCTCAAAAAACTAAGAATTGATCTACCATATGATCTAACAATCCCTCTTCTGAGTATTTACCCCAAAGACTTTAAAACTCATTATCAAAAAAAATATGCACCCTGATGTTCATAGCAGCATTATTCACGGGGGCCAGAACACAGAAGCAACTGAAATGTCTTACAATAAATGATTAGATAAAGAAGATGTGGTATATATAAAATGGAATATTAATCAGCCATAAGAAAAGATGAAATACTGCCATTTGCGACAACATAAATGGACCTCGAGATAATCATGCTAAGTGAAATAAGTCAGACAGAAAAAGTTGAAAATCACATGTTATCATTTATATGTGAGATATAAAACTAAAAGCGACAAATGAACAGGACAAACAAAGAATCATGGACATGGACTATAGACTAGTGGTTTCCAGAAGGTAGGAGGTAGAGGAGGAGGAGGAGGGAGGTAGTTGGGGTAAAGGAGGTCAAATATGTGATGACAAAAAGTAATCTAACTATGGGAGGTGAACACACAATGCAAATATATATATGCCTTACTGTTAAAGTGTACAACTGAAATTTATTGGATTGCGTTAACCCATGTCACCATAAAATAATTAATTAACTAATTAATTAATTACAAAAAAAGAGACAACACTACAGAGTAGTGCTGTTTTATGTAGCTTTGGCATAGATACAGTGTGACATTGTTTAATATGTTGGGCATTCTACAAAATTGTTTATTTTCATTAGGAATCACTATAATCTAAATGACAAATGTCAGCTTCCATGCCATTTTTTAATTTTATTTTCTCTTTCATAATTTCTATAAATGTGAGCCATTACGTATACTTGACCCAATCTCTTCAAGAATTCACATACAAATAAAATACAAATTTTATATCAGAATATTTAAGAGTAATGCAAAATTTTCACATAGGCTTTCTTAAGAATTAGCAGCACTAGGATTTTCTATGGCATATAGCATAGCTCTTTCTTCCAAAACTTCAGTCACATTAGCTGTTAAACATCTCTTTTTAAAATTAATTTTCTCATACCAATTTAGAATGTTTTTTAAAGCTAAAAGGCTTACATATTAAAATTCTTGGAAAAATTTTATTTATTTAGAGATAGAGAAAATAATTTTGTTTGTTTTAGGTAAACTTCTTTGATATTATAGCTTATGTTATAGTCATGAATTCATGTTTTAACTGACAAAGTTCCAATTAAAAAGCTTAATAAAAATAAAAGTTATTACATGCTCAGATATCTGAGAATTGTACTGGAACAATTCGAAACATTGATTTTAGCCATTAAAAAAAAAGAATGAAACCTTGCCATCTGCAACAGTGTGGATGGACCTAGAGGGTATTGCACTGAGTGAAGTAAGTCAAAAGAGAAAGACAAATGCCATATGATTTCACTTACTGTGGAATCCAAAAAACAAAATAAACAAAACAGAAACTAACTCATAGATACAGAGAATATTTGTTTGCCAAATGAAAAGAGAGTTGTGAGCAATAAAAAAGGGGAAGGGATTAAGAAGTACAAATTGATGGTTACAAAATATTTATGGGTATGTAACAGCATAAGAAATATAGTCAATAATATTGTGATAACTATATATGGTGTTAGATGGGCAATAGATTTATCAGGATGATCACTTTGTTCAATTATATAAATGTCTAATCACTATGTTGTACATTTGAAACTAATATAATATTATATGCCAACTGTAATTAAAAATAAAAAAAAATACTTTATATTTAACCCTTTTCCCATTTAAGAAAAACATTGCAGCTCACAGTCAGTATTAATTTAACATCACGTATAGGACTGCTATGTTTTCTGGGATTTTACATTTTTAGTAATTGAGAATTACTATATTTTGTAAATGGAAATACATCTACTAAAAACAGAATGCTATAAGTAGAATGATGTTATCTGTTTCCAAAGACTATTGATATACTAGAGCGATGCAAAAATTAGTAAAAATAAGATACTTCATGGCAAACTTTGGAGGTAAGGTTAAGACTGTAATCCATAAGTTATCTGGGGATAAATGCTGCATCCACAAGTACTCTCCTTGAGTATTTTTAGTGCAAACTGGAAATGGGTCAAAAATTATAAAATAATAATATATTTTTTTTAAATATTGATTTTAGAGCTGCAACAGCCATATTTTCAAAGTTAAGGATTTCCAGAGTTATCTCATCAACCTCATATCTTATCTCTTCTTTACTCTGCTCATCTTTATTTTGTTTACTGGCTTTATTTACATTACAAGGAAGATTGCAGCCAAAAGCCCACATTTAAGTCCTCCATGCACAGAGAACTTAGAAAAATATAGGTATATTCTTCCAATATCTAGATATTAGTTTTAAGGAAAAAATTTAATTGTCATTGAATTATACATTAACCCTTTCTTCACTCATTCTTCCAATGTTACAGAATATAATTATTGCTTAGACATGTATAAAATTCTAAACCTGGGTCTGCAAAGGCATGTGTGGGATGAATAACCACACAAAACCATATGAATGGTAAAATAGGATGGCATGTTAATCATCAGAAGAAATTGTAGATAAACTAAAAGCAATATTTATTTCTCCTATGCAGTCACATCTACAGTTAATTATCATTTCAAAATAGTTTGAATAAATTGTTATTTTTGATATAGGTCTTATTTCAGGGTTGTGAAGGCAGATAAATTAACAAAATTTTATAATAAATTTTTTATTTTCCAAAAATTCTTAATAGTTAATACCTCTCATATAGGCTCTGATCATTCAACCTTCTCTTCAGTATAAACATGGACATATACCTTACGTTCAAAGCAATGTGGCAGACACTCATGATACATTTTATAACATCCTCTAATTCCACATGATTTAATAATAGTGATCATTTTCATGCATATTACCAGCATGCAGTATATAAAGCTTCAGATTAAAACATGTTCCTGCTTTATACTTCTAAGTTTTGCTAGAGACAGAAAAGCCCCTCAGCCCACCTCCAGGCACAACCTGAAAATATAGAAGTATTAATTTATCTGGGCAATCTCAGTAAATGGGAAATCGAGTCACTAGGAAAGAGTCAGCTGTTCCATTTTTCAATGCTACAATAGTTAAACACTTTTTACCTGTTTTCTCAGAGAGTTCCAAGAAATTTGAGATATGTTGTCCATAACTGAAGCTAATTAATTAAATTCTTCTTCTCAAGGTCATGTGTTTGAAAGAACTCAGCTGATTCCACCAAGTATAGTCATGATGGTTTCTTATTTAAAGGCAAATGGTATACTGAATGAAGAATGCAGACAAGAATTCGTGATCTGAGTGACAGCCAGACACATACTCAACAATATTCTTTGACACATAGATGAGCTCTGTCTCCAGATTGAACCAATAAGGTCTACACAATGAATCTTGATTTTAGGAGAGCATAAATTCCTGGTTTCTAGTGGGGGCATTTCCATGTCCTCTGGTCATGTAGTCAAGAAAGTGTGTCTAACCAGTTATGTGAAATACATGTCTGTAAACAAACCCATCCTGGGCATCATCAGGGGGTCATCATAAATCTCAGTTTTCTTATATTTATCAGGTAGTAGAAATGATAGTAAATTCAACCAGGTTGTAGCCTCAATAATAGATGCTATAATGAATGTGATACTTTTACAGGTACTGATGAATACATTTGTGCAGCTATTGTTCTGGAGCATATATTTTTAAAAAAAGATCAAAAGTTGTTTGCCTTTACATAAAAATGGTGCAATATACTCTCATTCTACAAGTTCATAAATCTCTTAATTTTTGTCAAGTTTGCAGGAACTTGACTATAATGACATTTATCAGAACTTTGTTTTGGTGTACTGTTATCGACAGTATAATATTGGGCTCTATTATCACGAAATGGCAAAAACTTTGGGTGGCAAAGATCAAAGGAAAATCAGTTCCACAGAGTTTCAGTTTTGCCATAATAGTGAAGTTTTTATGGGTAATTTGGGGCACGACATGCCATTTCATATAATATTCAAGATAATTTATCTCATCCTACACTATTTACCACTAAGAAAGAGACACAGTAATTATTTGGGATTGCTTTAATAAATTTTTAAGTTATTGGGATACTTCTCTGACAAATTTATCAAACTCCAGATTTGACTAAGGGTCATAGCAAAAGAAGGTTCTGCACAAATTTCAGAATATGGTACAAACTTCCTGTCAATTGGTCCATATGACCCAGCAGATCCAATGATGCTAGAGGAGTAAATGCAGGTAAGGATGTAGTGTAGAGTCTATGGCAAGCCCCATTAAGAGATATGCAGTATGCATCCTTGAGTTCTGCAGTACATCAACAAAGAATCGCTCATTGTTTAAAATGCAGCTCCTGGAAGCTACTATGCCTAACAGAGCCTGAGCACCTGATTGTGAGAAGACAATTGAATGTGCAATCAGAGCTGCATCTCATGAACTGAATATTGTTAGATTCATTCAGATATATAGTTAGGTAGATGAAGCAGTGATCATTTATAATGAAAAAAATATTACTTAATTTTACAAAATTTTGCAAAATTTTTCCGGACAGATCCAGAGAACAAAAATGAACCTAATGCATGAGTAGTTCAGACCTCCATGACCTCTACTGAACCAACACTTCTCTCTCAGAATTAACAAATGAGTTAATGGTGGTTTTCTAATACCTATATAATGGAAGATAAAAAACATTGTCCTGATTCATAAATGAGTCCACCTATTACATGTGCTCAAGTCCTACAGCTCCAATCCAGAGTGGTTCTAGAAGGTAGTGGTGAAGAGATATCTTTTATTAGGCAGAGCAGAGAGCTCTGGTAGGTCATCAACTTATAAGAATAAACGATTTGGTGTCATTATGTACAGAGACTACTGGGTAATAAGAATAATTTTACTAATTGGCCAGGGCCTGAAGAGAAAAGTTTAGAAATTCAGAAGTATAAAAATGCTTCTAGAGAAGTGGCATTTAGAGTAACAGAAACAGTTATAAAATTGGTGGATATTTGTATTTCATGTAATCGGTCACTAAATAGCATCTGATATAGAGGAAGCAATGATCAACTAGGTTCCTCCATCAATTAGAATGATCTGTCCCATGAGGATTAACTAATATCTTCTCTACCAGCCCAGTGCTTGCACAAAAAGTATATAAATATGGTAAGCAAAGTGGAGGCTAAACATGATTTTGATGGCAAGAGATTTTTCTCATTAAGGCTGATATAGCTAATGGCAACGCTAGACACCTACCAGTCAACAGCAGAGACTGAAGTCATGTGTTGATATTGCACTTTTCATTTAAGATTCTGGCTAGTCACTTGATGTCAAGCCCAACTACATTGTTCCCTTGCATTCTAAATAGGGAAACAGTTTTCCTTACCAGAATTCATGCCCAGTCCTGAAGTCTATCATCTTACTGCTTTGGGGTCCATATGTAAGTGAACAAGCAGTCAAAACAAACAAGAAAAAGGAATTGCTACAGTGGCAATGATAATTGATTCTAATTATAATTAAAAGCTAGTGTTGATTAAACAAAATAGGATTGAAAAGGAGTAAATATGAAATTGAGCTACTACTGATAGGGGCATCTTTTGACCTTCCTTTCTGGTGATAACTTTAAAGGAGGAATTATGACAGCAAATACTCCCAAGGTATAAGTCCCTCTCAAAAATGAAGATCTGGATAATCTCATCACACAAACAATCTAACTAAAGCAGTAGAAAAAGGTAAGAGGACTCTAGATTGTGTAATAGAGAAGGCAGAGATTACATATTATTTGCCTTGGGAGTAGCTACAGATATGGGGTCTATATTTTATCTATCTTACCTTCCTTTCATCTGTTCTCTCTGTCTGTCTGTCTGTCTCTCCCCTCTGTCATCTATCATCTATCTATCATTCATCTATCAAGAACCACAATTGTAAAGAATAATTAACAGTAAATGTAATATGAGACATAAATGGATCTAAAGACACAAAGAGTACACTAAAACAGACATCTTCCCAATAATATCACATTACCTCACACTCCTGTCCATCTACAGTGGACAGACCCATGCACCTTTCCAACATCCCACATCAAGGATGCATCCTGAGTACTTCTATATGTTAATTTAAAGTTTCTTTGAAATCATGTATATCGATTACCTATTCCTGTGTAGTAGAATTCCCCATATTTTAATGACTTAAAACAACAAACATTTATTTTTCTCACACCTTTGTGTTTCAGGAATCTGAATATAGCTTAGCTGGGTCTTCTGCATCAGGATATTTCATAAGGAAACAATAAAGATATTGACCAGGGCTGTAGGCACCTCAAGGCTTGATTGAGGAAGGATGAACTTCCAAGATTACTCTCACGGCTTCAATTTTTCACAAACTGTTCAGCAGAGGACGTCCTCAGTTTTTTGTTTGTTTGTTTGTTTGCTTGTTTAGTGTTTCCTGTACCACTTTGGTCTCTCTCTATAGGTCAGCTCGCATTATAGCAGCTGGTTTTGATCAGAGTGAGCAAATAAGAGAGGAATGAGCAGAATGCAAGATGGAACATTTTTATAAGATGATCTTGGGAGTGACTGTTTTTGTATACTATTCATTAGAAGTAAGTCACTAAGTAAATTTACTTGTATTGGCTATAAAATAACTAGCAAAAACTAATGATTTGAAAATACAGTACTAGGATAGAATTAAGATAGTATTTGGACATTTTATTGTGGTGCCTGTGCACAGAAGACAAATCAGAACAAAATGTGTATATACATGTTTATATATAATTTAATGAATAGTCTCTAAATCTTCCCAAACTTTCTTGGTGAACAAAGCTAGGCTGTAACTTCAATGGAGAGGACTCTTAAGTTCTCAGTGATGGAGCTGACTTTAACATTTGCTGTCTTAATTTATCTGCTTGTAGAATTAATATTATTCACATCTAAGTCATTTTATGTAACTAATTTACAAACTATCATTTGAGTTATGTTATTTTATAACAGTACTTTCTAATAATTTAATAAGTATAGTATTATTACCTTCAATTTATTTTTAACTAATTTTCAAATTGACTCTTCAGGCCTACAATAAATTTTGTTGTAGCTTATTTTTAGCCATATCAAACCTATTACAAATGTACTTTTTCAAGATTATATGGCCTGGTAAATAAGTGTTGTGACAAACTCACTCACTGAATATGAAATACTTAAATAAATATTGTTGGTTTCTGATTTTTGTGTGCATTGAAAGTGCACATGAGAGAATTTGATTTTCTGTGGCAAAAATTAGGACACATAGTCCAATGTATCAACTTAAAAAAAGAAAAGTCAGAATACTGTAATCAACTCTGTACTGGAAAATCTAATACATATACTTGCCCTGTGCAAATAAACAATTCTCTGAAAAAAATGCTTTTTGAACATTTTTCTTGTGTTATTTTCTTGTATTTACTTTGTCATTTTCTTTGCACTGAAATTGCAGTAAATTTTACTGAACTTGGTGCATTCTCAGGAATAAAAAAGGACAAAAAAATATAAATTTAAAAATCAATACCATAGTGCTACTAACTTATAGCCATGCAGAACTTGTTCTATTTGACAAGTGTTTGAATTTCAAACTGATGAGTTAAGTTGCAAGAACATGAGCTCATAAAAATCATCCATTTTCTGCTCCCATTTCATACTACCATATAATCAACATTTCATTTTCCTTTTTTTTTCTCCTATCATTTCAGCACTTTAGAGAAAAGAAGCAAAACTGTTTGTGTTAATTTTTTTCTCTGTTCCTGCAGAGAATATCAGGACATGACTCATAAAGCCAACAAATTTGGAAAAAAAGAAAGACTGGCACAATTAGAAATTATACTTGGTTTCATAATTATCAAGATAGGGAGCACTTTAGGACAAAATTTCATCCTTAGTGTGATTGGTTGTTATCTCTCTGTTGCCACTTTCCTGCTCTAAAGTCCCCTCAGTATTACTGTTATCTGAATTTTGTATCGTTTCTCCTGCACATACTATGTTCTTATTGTCACCAATATTTCTGATGTTTCTAACACTAAGTGACTTCTCTTCACGCTACTAAGAGACATAGAGTTTACTTGTAGCCCTTGGCTGTTCACTCCCTTAGACTTCTTATTTCCTTTGTAAGAAATAACTCTTGGTAACTGGGACTCTTGGTAACTGGGACTGTCCTCTCTTCTGTGAGTTTTTGAAAAAGGTTGGGAATGGAGGAGATGGCTTCAAAGTCTTATAAGCTAAGTATGTTGATTGTATAATATACTTCTTGTAGGTATATTCTAATATACTGTTTGGAAGCTTGCTATATTTTAAGAGTACGTGGTAAATTAGAGTATTTCATCATTGATCTAGGAAAGGACAGGACCACAAGAAGCAATGACACATAACTAGTTTTATGGATGGTGTTTGGACAGGTTATATAAAAGAAATCCCTTCCAACAAGAGACCTTCCAGATACAGCAGCAAGAGGACACCACCGGGAAGGAGAATAAGGTAAGAAACCTCTAGGAGAAGAAGAGGAAGTTGAGGGGGGCTAGGTGATTTTGCTCAACAGTAAAGTGGAGAGTCCCTGGGTTAGAGAACTCCAAAAGGGAGAAGTTTGCTGTTTTTTTGTTTGTTTGTTTGTTTGTTTGTTTGTTTGTTTTTATAGCTACAGAATTTGTCTTACTTATGGTTAATAAATGTTGAGTGCAGTTTTGTGGAGTATGCAACATAAATAGGCTCAAAATGGCTAAAATTGTCTTACTTGGACCATATTTAAAGCACTTGGATGTATAAGAATTTGAATTTAATACCTAGGCTTTGGGTTAACAGTGTAGCCTGCTGTGAAGAAGTAAAAAGTATGGGGGCCATTACACTGGGCTAAGTCTGGTCCATTTGTATAACACAGTGTTTGTCACAATAAAATGTTTGCTATAATATTTAGGACTAGAAGATAAAGAAAAAGTATACCATATATTTATTTATGTAAGGGATAAAAAGAAGGCTAAAAATTAAAATGAATTCTGGGTGCTATGACTGTGTCATGGGATTTGAATAAATTATATGTTAGGCTATTTGTACAATAAAAGATGACATAATTACAATGGAAACAGAGAGATAATATGAAGATTAGCAACTACCCCAGCTAGTAAACCAAGACACTCATGCTTTATATCCCCATAAAAATATCTAGTATAAGATACTATTAATGAAACATAAATATTATCTCACCTGCCCACAAGTTCTGAATTCCATGTGATCTAGTTTTTGTTATCTCTACCCTTAGGATTCTGGAACATGTATTATTGATCATCAATTTCTACAATAGTATGAAATAAGAGAGGTCAACTTCAGCAAAAGTACAGCTAAAGAATACTACTCAGTCACTTGGGTTGGAACTAGGTATGACAGATTGCTATCATTATTGATAACCAAAGAATGAACAATGAGAGGAAAGTAGAAAGATTTTGAGGGAGAAGTCCCAGAACTATAAGTTGACCTGTATAATTTTGATGAAATGCACTATCTAATAATTTCTGTTATGAACAAGATTCCTATGTAACTAAGGAATTTTCTATAAAATTGAGGAAAAACTGGATCTAATGGCAGATGACACAAAATATGATAATACAAGGATGACATGAGAGAAAATCTTCAATTATTTTGAACAAGTTTTTATTAACATGGCCCCAAGGCTTTTAAGAAATACACACACACACACATACACACACACTACTACTACTCTATATATGAGTAGTTCATTGTGCTCTATGGTGCATGTGGAGACCAATATAAAAAAAGTAAAATATGGGCTATTTGAGTTTTGGAACAAAGCTAAACTTTTCTTTTTATTTATTTATTTGTTTGTTTGTTTATATATATTTTTTAATTAGAGGTATAATTGATGTCAGCACTGAGCTGATGAAGAAGGAAAGGTTTCCATGTTGAGACACCCAGTTGAAAGAATGCACGAAGAGCCGACATAGGAATGAAATGGCAGACGCCAACTTTATTCCAAGGAGTGTGTGCTAGGGGGCAGCATGGGCTTTATATATGTCAGAGGACAATAGTGGTATTCTGCCACACATGGGTAATAAACAAAAAGCTGAATCATACTTGCATAAGTTAGGCGCAGGTGCCTTGCTACATTAATGTAACATTTTAAATCCGTAGTCCTACCCCTAGCCATAAACCTGGATCACAGCCAGACCTGAGACCCATAATCGACATATAACATTATATTAGTTTCAGGTATACAGTATAATGATTCAATATTTATATGTATTGAGAAATGATCACCACGATAAATCTAGTTAACATACATTATCACATAGTTACAGATTTTTTTTTGCTTGTGATGAAAACTTTTAAGATCTACTTTTTTAGCAACTTTCAAGTATGCAGTATAGCATTATTAACTATAGTCACTTTGCTGTACATTACAACTTCATGACTTATTTATTTTATGACTTATTTCTTTTCTAACTAAGCAATGCCTTCTTTGGGGAATAGTTATTCTACTTTTAAGACAGAGGTCAAAGTTTGGTATTGGGTCCTAGTGGAGACAATGTTTAAACATGTCATACGAAGAACTTACATAATTTGAGCTGCCTTTTTTCTTCCTTACTAAACCAGAAAGATGGCATGGCCAGCAGCATACATATTCTGACTCAAGCAGGTTGAGAAATCATAATTAAGTTGTATTAGCAGATGGATTCTTAATGTGAATATTCTTGTTACAGAGACAGGTGAACCCTCACCATGACAGTTATTCATGTAAAGTAGGTAAATGAGGAAATATTCATTCAATATGCCACTGGTTCACAGAATTTTTTTTAAAAAAGTAATGCACTGACATTAGCTGAAATAACACTGTTTTATAGTTCTGATGGCAGTGAGTAAGTAAAACTTTGCATATAATGGAAATTGTACACAGGACCTGTTTTAACAGGAAGAAGAGATAGGCAGAAATTTTAGTCATTTAAGCAGCAATTAAAACTTTTGCTGCATTAACAGGGAATTGAAAGACAAGATAGGAAGATCAGTGATAAAGTGATAAATGTATTGGGAAATACATGGATGGACCTCTGATAATGGGCCCAGATTTTGAAAATATTTGTGTAACAAGACAATTCTCCCTCCACATTGCATTTGAAATTAGTCTACAAGATGATTTGCTTCTTTCTCCAGATAACCCAGTGTTTGCTCAATGAGCTCATGAATGTGTAGGCATGGTGCCAGAAATATTGCTTTTGGATGCCATAAACAATATAGACTTCTCCTTATTAAGCCTCATATATGTAGCTGCTGCTACCACTGAAAGCCAATGAACCAGCTGCAGACATCTATGTCAGGTTCTCAATATGTCAATGATAAATCAGAGACTCGTTTGGTAGCAGTTGGTTACAATGGACTTTCATCATCAAAAAGACTGCCATACTTCAGATAACAACACCATCAATATTGTAATTATCAGCTTTGTATCTAATATAATATTGGCTCTAATAAAGGGATTTATTATATAGCCAAAATAAGTAAAGCAATAGTTGCCATTTTAAGTGGTGACATTATTGCCATGTGCCACATTATCAGAAGCAGCTGCCCTTACAATATGGTGGGTTGGCTATTGAAACCTCAGTTATGACACCATCTGTAAGACAATGCCCTTGCAAAGCTCTGAGTCAGGATGCAGAACATGCTTTGAATTGGCAAACAATATATGGTGCTCTTTCTTCCATAAACAGAATACGTAGTCTTGGAGCTTTTGAAACTTGATGAGTCACTTGCAAAATGTTTATCTTCATCCCAGAATTATGTGATATAATGATTGAAGTTCTCAGAAGCAAAGAGAGCTATCTTTCTACCAAAGAATACAGCAATGGCTTTATTATACTACACAGCTAACATATGACTATTTGAACTCCTCAATAGGAAGAAAAAGGTGAATATTTTTTTTGGATGAGATGAATAATTTTATTTATAAGAGAAGATCAAAATGATGCCACAAAATAGGTTCACGGAAAAAATATGCCCTCACCCTCAATTCTCTGTGTCACCTCCTAGTATCTCCAAGTTCAACAGTAAAAAATAATGGAAGACCACGCAATAATAATTACTATAAGCAAGACCTACTGATACATGGTAGAAATCAGATAGTTTAAAAATAAATTGGTTATTTGTATACTTCTAAAGTAACTCCCCCAAAACAGTGATTAATTATAATGAGAAAAATACTTCAAAGTGGAGAAATCTGGCAGATACTATCTTAACTACGCAATCAAGTTTAACATCACCTATATAATGAGGCATATTGACAGAATGCACCCTTTGATGTGACGCATTGAGAAGAGCATATTATCTCTGTGATATTTTTATAAAAAGGCATAACCTTAATATAATCATAAGAAAATATCCCTAGAAAATATCAGGCAAACTCAAATTGATGGGCAGTCTTAAAATTACCCATGCTTTAATTAGGTAGGACTATATTACTGTTACTATAAGTTTTTAAGTGCAAACGTGAGAAACCAAAGAGATGTGTTCTAGTGCTTATTCTACTCTTATAGTATATTATCCTATATTCTTTGAGTTTGCTTTCCCTTATGATAGATATTTTATTAAAAAAAAAAAACTTTTTAAAGCAAAGAATACATTTTCTAGATTATTTTGTACCTTCAATGAAAGGTACCCTATTAAGGTTTGGAAATAGAAGGAGCAACGAAAGACCCATCTTGTAAGACTGAAACTTCTGGTAGGTATAATGATAGAAGTATCTATTTCCTCTGAGTTTCTCTTTAAATATTTACTTTCTAGAACCATAGCTGCAAAATAGTATGTACTATTTTCTGTTGTCACAATCCTGTAGTATTGTTAGCTATTTTTTGGGGGGTGTGTTGTCACCGGTTGCATTGCTCTTAGTTGTATAAATTTCCCATTAGAAGGCTTTAGGAAGAGCAATTAAAATCTCTTGATAACCCAGTAGATTAATGCAAAAAGTTAAATGCAGAGGATAATAATGCTAAAATAATGAAGAGTTCTAACTAAATCAGTATATAACGTTAAGAGCCCATATTCTATAGCCCAGAGAGAAAGGATACAGGGAATCTGAATAGCTTGCTGTACTGCTCTGGGTTTACCTGTATTTAGTTATATATGTGAATAGTTAGTTATAGAGCCAAACTCACCTGTTATATTATGAAAATGCAGTCTGCCCTAGGTACTGACTTTATTATTCAGGGTTCTCCAGAAATACAGAACTAATAGGATGTGTGTGTGTGCTTGTGTGTGCATATATTATACATGTATATATGCATATATATAATATGTGTATGTATGCATAATGTGTGTGTGTGTGTGTGTGTGTGTGAAGAGAGAGAGGAGAAAAAAGAAATATATTTTAAGAAATTTTCTCACGGAATTGTAGTAATTGGCAAGTCTGAAATCAGGGCAAGCCAGAGAGCTGGAAATTCAAATAAGAGATAAATTTGCAATTTGATTCCTAATTCTTCAGGGGTAAACCAGTCTTTGCTCTTTAGGACTTCAGCTGATTAGATGAGGCCCACCCACATTATGGAGGGTGACCTACTTCACTCAAAGTCTATTAATTTAAATGTTAATTACATAGATAAAACACCATCACAGCAACATTTAGACAGCCTTTTGACCAAACAACTGGGCACCATAGTCCTGGGCAAGTTAACAGATAAATTTAAAAATCACACAATCCCACTAGATACCTAGTCTCACAGTAGTGGGTACACAAGTTTGTGTTAAATTATATTGGGATTCCAACTCAACATATTCTACCTCATAGGCTAAAATCATTTACAGACTAACTTGTAGATAACTTATGCCTCCAACTAAAGTCATATCTGTATACTACAATCTGGCTAGACAGAATAGAAATTCTTAGATTCTTGTGTATCACACACTGATGAACATAATATGTGAGATTGTTGGAATACAAAATATCAATTATAGTACCCCAAATTTCTCAAGTTAAATAAAACTAAAATTTTCCTACCAATTTCATGTTCTGAAGGTCTTAGATTACAGTTTACTGGCAGAATATTATCTATTTCTATACTGAAATTATTCAGGAATCCTATATACTTTTTATTCAAGACTCTAGATTTTTTTCTAAAAGACCAAACCCCTTCTCTAGTAAATATGCATGGAAACTCACCATTAATGCTTGAGTAAATTTATTACAGAACTTAGAATATAAGTCTACGGCCATGCTACCCTAAACAAGCCCGATCCTGTCTGATGTTGGAAGATAAGCAGGGTTGAGCCTGGTTAGTACTTGGATGGGAGATCACCTAGGAAGACCAGATGCTGTAGGTGTAAAAAATAAAAAAAATAAGAGATCGTAAGCTGACAAGTTCCTTGCAATCTATGAGGTCAACCAAGGGTTGCCTTGCCTAAAAGTAAAAATATAAAAATAAAAATAAATAAAAAAGAATAAAGAATGAATTCTTTATTTTATGTAAAACATAAGTATGTGGATTTATTTGGATTTCTTAAGGACCCCCAAAATAACAATCCTGAGTTTAAGAAAGTATTAAAGACTCTGAAGTCATTGAAAAATCTTTAGGGCCTTTCGATTTGACTTGAAAAAAATTGGAGCTACAAGCATTAGTAATGGAAAAGGGTATTAGAGTCTAAGAATGAAATAAATAAGTCGATTTGTTGAAATAAATAAATTGAAATAAATAAGTTAATGACACAATTGTCATTGTGTCAATATTTGCATATGAATATATGTATGATCCTACTCATCCAAAAGAAGTAAAGAACTATTAAAATTCATTTATATAAACATTTGATCTTATAAAATTAAGCTAGGGCATGGTAAACCTGTCTTTCTGACTTGACTGACTTTATTATTGTGGTTTTTTAAAATAAGATAGCTCTTAAAATACGATTGAGCTAATTAAAATTATAGAGAATTCCAAATATACCTAAATATTTCTGGCATCATAGCAGGAGGTAATAGCACAATCATTAACAATTTTGGTTCTCTTTCAGGTGAGAAATCATTATTTGATTTAAAGCAAAACACATAAAACAGAAAAGCACTAGTGTTAAATCATTCAGGTGAAATTAAAACATATAATGGCAAGGCAGTTATATGAACAAAAGAGAAAAAAGAATGATTCTTTAGTACTTCACACAGGAGAGTAGGTTATATACTTCATAATTATGTTTTGTTTTCCCTGAGAACGTTGGTTAGGTATTGCTACGTAAAGCTGGGTAACAAACAACCATCAAATCCAGTCAGCTAGTGCAGCTATTCTTATCTCAGCTGGGCTCATTTGCTTGACTAATGAGGGTTCCTTATCAGGGCAGTTCTGCTTCAAGAAGCAGGTCTGATTGCTATTGGCTCCTCAATGCTGTAGGCTGGGCTCAGGTCAGCTTCAAGGAATTAAGTATAAAGGAAGGGTAGATTCTTAGGAAAGTCTTTTTCCTGGCAATGGGAAATGTTCAAGAGAGTAAATCCAACTCCACAAAGATATTTGAAGCCTCTCCTTTGTCATGTTTGGCAAGGTAAATCACATGTGCAAGCCCAAAGTTGAGGGTTAACTGGTGTGGGAGTGGGTAGAACATTTGGCTATCAGGAGGTCTGAATGGAGAAGGGAGTATAATTTTCTCACGATAATCTCATCTACTGTATTTATTCCTCTTTTTCATATTCATTTCCCCCTTATCTGCAAAACCCACTGACCCCATTCCATAACTGCCAAAAGCGTCATCCAATTATGACATCAGCTTGAAATCCAAGATTTTGTGATCTATGTTTTCAGGTATTTCCTTTTGAAATGAAGAACTGTATATCAAGGAGTAAGTTGTATCTGTCTTCCAAACCCCACCATATAATGCTGAAACAGGGAAAAACTAATAGTAGTGAAGAATTTTTTTTTCTTTTTTTTAAGAACAGAAACATAGCAGCTATTGTTTTATGGGATGCTCATAGCAGATACTATTTCAAGGCAAGTCCAAAATGTTACTGAGGCAATATTGTCATGTCTCCCTACCCTGGCTTTAGAAAACATACCTAATTTAGAATTCTTAGTAGTGGTTTCCTAGTTCATTGTTCCCCACAGTTCATTAATCTGCTTTTGGAAGTTTATTTAATGATGCTGCTTGGTTATATTTGAAAAGGTTTTTGAATAATATTTCTCTTTGGCAGTTGGGCAGCTTTCTCAACCCACTTCTTATGGAGAAACTTGGGAGCCAGAAGTATTTTATCTTAAACTTATTCTCTTATATTCCAGGCTAGCAATGCCTTTGTCAATAAAGTTCTCTCGAAAACTTAAATTCACAAGGCTTTTTATTTTAGTTAATGCAGAATCCACATGATAACTCTATTATATGCCTCTCCATATATACTTAATTATGGATATTTTGATGCATTAGGCTGTGATGAGGCCATACCTTTAATCATTTTATAAATAGTTTTACCAGACAAGAAGCTCTAATAGGGACAACCATAAGACCTCTTAAATAATAAGACTTCTTATTATTATTTAAGAGGTCTTATCAAAGTCAGGATGGCCTGCAATTGGTTTGGGCTATGGTTATTTGGCATATTTTAATGCACTTAATATTTCTCTAGGCTATTATTAATTTTAGAACCTCTCTATTAAAATGTTGGTGTTATGAGTTGAACTGTGTCCTAAAAGATATTTTGAAGTCTTACTCTCCAGTACTTCAGAATGCGATCTTGTTTGAAAATAGATAATTGAGATGAAGTCATTAAGGTAGACATTAATTCAATATGACTAAAGTCCTTATAAAATGACATTTAACACAGATAGACATGCACAAAGAGAAGATCATGAGAAAAGACATAGAAAAAATTCCATATGAAGGTTGGAGTTATGCTCCCATAAATCAATGAATGTTTGAGGCTACCAGAAGCTGGAAGAGACAAGGAAGGATATTTTCCCTACAAGAATTCTCTCAGAGAAAGCATAACTCTTTTGACACTTTGATTTTAGACTTCTAGCCTCTAGAACTGTGAGAAAATAAATTTCTGTTTTTCTAAGTCACTTATTTTGTGGTATCTTGTTACGGCAGCTTTTAAAAACTAGTACAGTTGAAGATAAGAGAGGATTTTAGTTTCTAACCCCCTGAGGTTTGAATTCTTTACATTTTCCCTAAATTATGTTTTGTTTTGTTTTTACACTGGCCACGTTCTTTTTTCTAGGCTCATTTTTCTTTTAATACCTGACCAAATGCAGTGGTTTTGTTTATTTGTTTTTTTTTTGTTTTGTTTTTTTGTTGTTGTTGTTTTTTTAAAGAAAGAAAAGGAAACTTGTACAATAATATGATCAATGGTATTCAGAATCCCCAGTCCCAACATTAGCGGGGTCCTCAAAACTAAATGGAAATTTTTTATAATCTAATAATTTTTATTATTATTTTAAACTATAAACTATGACCAAACTACTTAAGTCCTCTCACACTGCTTGCTAATATTGAGATACAATCTATTATACTATTAATTAAGAATATAGACTAGAACAAAAGTCTACCACTTACTAAATGTGTGGTCATCTGCTTGTTACTTTAGTTTTCTGTGTTTCATTTTCTTCATCTGTAAAACAAAGACAATACTTGTATCTTCCTCACAGGATTATTGTGAGTTTAAATGAACATTGATCACATTAGGTGTTCAGTAGCTGTGAATTGTTACAATTAGTATAAGTCTTAGCATATGTTCTTACCTCCAACTTTAAAACGTGAATAGAAGACACTAACCATGAAGTGACTTAAAAATTATATACACTTGACTCTATCCTTTCCTTCCTTACCACATAAGAAGTTTCATTGGTTTGTTGTTATTGTTGTTGTTGTTGTTGTTGTTGTTTTTTAACACTTTGGATTTAAATATATTTCTCTGTAACTATTAAGATGCCTTTTTATACCTATTTGGTAGAAAGAAAGGCTTGTCTCTATTTTAATTTCCTTCTCTTCTCTATTGTTGTAGCTGCCAGACCCCGATAGACACATGGACCACCAGAAATCAGTGAGTTATAGGAAACACACTCTTTATTCAGCCAGCTGGGTCTGGCAGGGATACGCAGACCCCAAATTAAGCAGCCCCGAAATGTAGAGGTACAGGGTTTTTAAGCCTTAAACCCCTATTCTTTATCTTGTTTGAGCACACGAGTCTATTTTTCTTCTTTTTACTAACTGTCAGCCCACAGGTGGGTTGTGCAAGGAGTGGGTACAGAAGCAGAAAGCTTATTGTTAGAGCATTATGTTCCCATGGGCGATAGCCAAGCAGTAATTTTCCAGCCAGCACACTATTTAGACTAGTTTATTCTGGCTTCTTCTCTACCTCTAACTTCCATACGCATTACACTGCAATTGATTATCTATGACTAATTTCTAAAGCCAACTGACTTCTTTCTCCTCAATTTTAATTATTTTCTTTGTTACATTTTACACTGTTTTACATTTTACTCTTAAAACTCTCAAGGGACATGAAGACATCACCAATTAGAGGCTAAGGGCTTAAGATAGACTCAAGTCAGCTAAAAGAAACGTGATCTACATTGTACAATAAAGCAACACTGAGGTCCTTATGGCAAATTTCCCAGAAAAACAAAAAAACATGTGTTCACAAGACAGTCAACATTTTGACTTATTTCACTAAGAGGGCTTTTCCATAGAATTATAACAGCATCTCTCTCTCTTCCTGCCACCAATGTATTCTAAATTCTAACACTAGTAAAAAGTACAAAAGTAGTAACTCAGATACAGATTCCCTCCAATGGGGGAACTTTTCCTTTAAATGTTTGTTATTTAGTGAATATAAAAAGAGTAGCACTTTCAAATTGATACAATTTCTCTATTCTCTTTTGTATTTTTGAGCTTGCAATGTTATTTGCTACTTCTCTAAGTCCTGTTATACTTTAGCTTTAGGCTTTATCTGTTTGTCAGAATAGAATTTCTCTGCTCTTTGCTACTCCATTAGCTTCTTGTTTTTATTGCCCTTTTTATCCCCTGCAGTTGATCAATACTATCTGAGGCTACACACTCTAGCAACTTTTTTTTTTTCAGAACTCGCCACCAAAAAAAAAAAAAATTGTCTAAGTATACTAGATTAACAAAACAACATCTTCCTCCTTTTCATCATCATCAAAAAGCACTTTACTCATTACAATATTGGGGTGTGTGTGTGGTGGAAAACAAGGCAAAATGATAGGGACTCAAACATTTATGTTCACACAAAGAACTTTTTTCTATTGCTTGAACTCAAAATTATTCCAGTATTTAAAGAATAGCTGATCTTCATATTTGAACATAAAAAAAAAATCAATTCATTTTTTGTGTGTTTTATGGCATAAAATATAATCTTTATTTCTATATATTTTTAGTTCACATAAAGCTATTTCAGAGCCAAGTGATACTAGTTAAATCTAGTGAGATAAATTTACTAGTTTAATATTTAGTAAGCAAAATACTATTTTAGTGATAACTATGATATTGCAATGACAAATCCTGTCTTTTGCTCTTATAAATGCTACCTTTCATCTCATAAGTTTAACCTTAAATATACAGCACTTTTTTTTAAATATACAAAAATATGTTGATAACAAAAACTACATACTTTCTATTCTTTCTGCAATCAAATTCAGTGCCAAGAAAGAGGAGGGATTTATTTAAAACAGAACTCTCGTTCATGAAATGAAAATCAGTACTAATTAAGACAAGCATGGTTCAAATAAGCAACTCTGAAATTTTATCATGAAGCTTATTGGTTATGTTTTTTTCTAATCTCTAAAACAATAATTTGTCTTTATTTCTTTTCCATAATTTTCCTTCATTTATTAAACTGCCTCCTTTTTCCATCTCAATCTCTATCCATAGCCCTCACGGCAATCTTCAGAACTATTCCAGGGCATCTTCCCTTTATCACATCCTGATTTGTTCCAGCTTCTTGATCTTGAATAGTTCTCTTTCTTTTCATTTTTATTTTTCAAAAATATATCCCATTGTATCTTTCATGAAAAAATGTAAACAAAAATAAACTTTCTGTGTTTTTGCATGTCTAAAAGTGTTTCCTTCTGTCCTAAAAGTTCACAGTTTGAGTACAAAATTTCTTGAGTGAATATATTTTCCCTCATTCCTTTGAAACCACTGTTATTGTTTTATTCAGTATTACTAATACGAAATCTGGTTGAAGTGCAATTACTGGTCTTTGTAAGTGAACTGCTCTTTTTAATTTTTTTAATTTTTACCTCTCACTTTTGTAAACATTTGGGATCCATTTGTCTTTGGAATTCTGATATTTCTCAAGGACAATTATAGTATAGTCTCTTTAATTTATCCTATTTGGCATCTGATAGGCAATTTAAGTTTAAAATTCTATGTGTTAAGCTAGGAAACTTTTTTACTTTAAAATTTCTGCAGTGACATTTTTTTCCTCTCTATTCTCTATCTCTCCAGAAATGAATTTACATGCATGTTACATCAGGAATTTCACATCACTAATAATATAATATAATATAATATAATATAATATAATATAATATAATATAATATAACATAACATAACATAACATAACATAACAATATAATATAATATAAAATAGTATTATTTTATGGTTTACATATATGATTTTAACTTATGTACTAAATTTGAGAAGTATTCACAGATTTTATCTTTATGCCAAAAAAAATTCCCTATTGATTTAGTCCATGTGTGTCAACCACCTACTGATCATATTATTCTTGTAATTGATATTTCTTCTCCTAAATATATTAGTTATGATAGATTAATTTTTATAGCATATTACTACTATATCTCAGTGACTAAGTAAAAAAATTTTATTTCTCATATCATTGTTCACTACAACTCAGCTGAGGGTTCCCTATTTCACAAAAATGCTGGCTATTTCTATTCTGTGATTCAGCCATTCTTTAGGGTCCTACAGAATCCACTGGGCCCTCTGCATTTCTTTGGCAACAACAGAAGAGAATATGGCAAATCTCAAAATAGGTTTTTAAGGGCCCACTGAAAATCTTGGGCAAAGGTTAGGTTTCTGGTTAGGAAAGACTTCTGTGCTACACTAAGAAATTTGGAAGACAATGAAGCTTCAAAGTGTGTTAAGATTTTTTTCTGGAGACAATGAACCTTTGAAGTGTGTTAAGATTTTTAGTCAGTACTGTCAGTTGGTGATTTAGAAATATCACTCTGGCTGCTCTGTAAATTAAAAGATCTCAGCTGAGCAAAGATAATCCTTTGGAAAATGTCAAAAACTAGGTGATAAATTATGGTACTTTGGACCTGAACATAAATAAAAAGGGGTGGGGGGGGTGGTGAGGGGACTAAAAAGATAGTATAAAAGAAACAACAGGGCCTGGTGATGATTGGGGGTTAGTGCCAAGGAAGAAGAAGTCAAATAATACAGGCAGTCTTCTAATTTTCATAACAGGTGTATTGTATTTGCTAAGGTCCCAGGGGGCTTTGCAAGAGAAGCACTTTAGAAGAAGGGTTAGACTGTTCAGGGAGATAAATGGAGATGCTTGGTAAGTCTTTCAGTTTGTAGTTTTGCAGCTAGAGAGAAACATAAGGGCAGAAACAGACTTAAAAGTAACACTTTATTGAATAAAAGGGAGTCAAATATGTTTTTATTATATTTACAGCACTTAGAAACTTATAGTTATTAAATGTTTTTCTTTTCACAAAATCATATATGAGATATATGAGATAATGGGAAGAATGTTTAAGGTGGGAGGTTTTAAACATATTGAAATAGTGATGAAGAGCTAACAAAAAAGAAGGATTGTTATTAACTAATAAATAAACTATTTGTTATTTGAGTGAAGACAGATAGAACTCAAAGCAGGAATACAGAAATTTGTTTTGGCAATAAAAAGAGAAACTGCTTTCATAGTGATGAGAGGAGAAGACATATTTGCATAATGACCAATAAGGTTTTGAGAATAAAGTTCTTAACTCATGGTTGACATTTTTCTGTAAAGTTGAATGGAGAATAGTGGAAATAGGTGTTTGACAGCTGTCACATTTTAAAAGAGCTACTGTGGAGATGGAGAAGAATTCATTAGGGAAGATATACAAAAGATTTAACATTTGTTTGTAAATAGTGCAAAACAGCATTCAAGAACAAACCTGTGGCACTAAGTGGGGCTAGATCCACCCTAATCTGTAAATCAAAAAAGACTTACTTTTACATATAGCATTTGTGAGAAGCTTTGGGAAGAAACTTGGTTTCAATACAGAGAATATATGGAAGGTGTAGAATGAACAAAGATATACAGAAATAGAAAGGTAGGCATATTCCTCAAATAACTAAGCTGTATGTTTTATTAGTTTAGAGATTAGAATAAGAAAGAAATCTGCTTAGTTATTTGGGGGCTAGACCATCTAAACATTAAATGTCCTGATGAAGGGCTTTTATTTTATTCTATCAGTGCTGATGCTCCAAGAGAAAAAAAAATAATAATAATTAATCTTACTAGAAAAGGAAAAGGAAGCATATATTTGAAGATGTATTACAAATGATTTTGGCGCTTTCTCTTCTTTTAAAATAAAGAAGGATCTTCCTTGAATTTGCTCATGAATCTTCATAAAAATTACTAATGCTGATAGATTCATGACCACCAGAAGAAGAAAGAAAAACAAAAAAAGCCACCAATGTATTTCCGGAATCTTGGAAGAATTTCCACCAAATGTATGCTAATTGTACTGGATTAAGTAAAGAAACAGCATTGACTTTTCACGCATTTATAACTTTCCTAAGCAGAGAAAATCTACAGGAAGGTTTCTTTTGCCTTCAATATTGCCAGAAACCCAGACCTAACCAAGTCTTTCTGTTTTATTGATGTGGCCTTTATGAAGCAACTGGATTGCTAAGACTTTCTTTTCCTTCTTCTAACAGTATCCTTCTTTCTGTAACAGTATCCTTCTTTCTGTAACTGCTGAAAACAACAAATCTTGATAAAGAAGCAACGTAGAAGTAGGAAGGAGCATGTGAAGATATTTGAACATTTTCTTTTTAAAAATATAGAATATGCGACTTAAAGGTTATAATAAAGTTATAGAAAAATAGGAAAATTGTCCACAGTAAATATTAGGAATATGGGATTTTTGTATTTTTTATTCATGTATTTGGTTAGAACAAATTCCCACCCGAGTCTAGACTAGGTGAATTAGATTAAGTACTGTGGGAAACAGAATTGAGCTGAGAGCTGAGTGCATTCAGCTGTAGGTAGTTGAGAGATGAATGAAACGGTAACTGAAGTAAGGCCAATATCACAATGTGTCCTCTAGGAAATATCAAGCTTAGATAGCTCTTCTCACTTGATCCCAAAGAAAAAGAGAGTTGTATGGGTCCCGAGAAAATACACCCTAAAAGAAGAAAAAGAGAATACAATTTCATAATCCAGAAGAAAAGCATGACTTTGAAAATAATTTTAATAGAAATCTGAATACATATTTAGAAAACAAATCGACTTCAGGACACTGCCTCCGTGACACTTGAAAGAAAAAATCCATTAGAAAAAGTAAGGCACATGAAAAACAAACCAAAAATAAATAAAACAGAAGCAGAAATACATAAGAAACTGGATGATATAAGAATGAATTTCAAAGGGAAAATTTCAAGAGTAGATTAAAATCTACCTTGGAGGAAGAAAAAGTTTTATGGAATGCAGAGGAATTTTTTGGTTTTTGTTTTTTTTAGAAAGGAATGAAAGGTTGAAGTGCCAAATAGAAGAAATTTCTTAAGAAAATATTATTTTATATTTGTAAATCTAGGGCTGTGTCTGATTATATTTTCTGAAATTGGAAAATCGTGCTTTTAGAAAATGTTTTAATAATGAAAAACTATAGGTCTCAGGCCCCTGTAATTCAGGAATTATATGTGATAACAAAAACTATGTGAAGAAATTGCTCATATACTTAATTTCCTTGAATAAATATTTTACCGACCTCTTTGATTTTCAGAAATGCATTAAATATATTTTTACTTATTGTGCTTTATCACCATCAAAGACTTGTAGTAATTAAAAAGTAATAAATTGAGGCACAGCAAGAGAAAGAAGTGAAGAGTAGCATTGAAGACTAAGCTCTGCCATTAACTTGGGAAGTTTCCTTGAGAAATCATTGAATATTGTTAAACTTTCCTGGCTTTAGTGTAACACATGAGTACTGGAGAGATGTATTTTATGACTGGCTTCCCTGTTCTGTTTTCCTCTATCCTGACAGCTGGGTCTCTAGGGTATCTTTAAAAATTATTTGAGGAAAATTCTGGTAATAACAACAACCTCTTCAACACTGCTTAAATAATTAATTTTATGGGAAGCTTTACAAACAGAGCATTTAATTTATTTACAAAGTTTTCTCTAGTGACATCATGAATAAAGACTTAATGATGGAATGTGGAAAGTTTGACAGTGATATTTTGAAAAGGTAAAGTTATTTTAAGATTATTTTAGAGATAATGCATATCTGTTTCCAGGGTGAAGTTAGTAAAGAAGAATATATAATAATCATATAAATATACACATATATACATATATTCATTTGTATAGTGTGTATGTGTATATATATACATGAAGGAAGTGTAAATTTGTTATACATAGATGCTCGGACTATGTTTAGTTGTGCCTTAGGAAATATTAAATTATATCATGACTGTTACTTTTTCTATAGTCCCAAAAGCCTAAAACATTGTAAAATGTTGGTGAAAATATTTTTTCCTTTGCCAAATGTTATTCCCATCCCTTTTCTCATGAGCTGACTTCTGAATAAATCATACCTACAAACACACACACACATTATTAATTTCATTGTAATTTGTGATAGTTCTAATTATTCTCAGTAAAAGTCCCAAAATTAGAGAAATGAATATATGCCAACTAAATGCTTTTACCATTTTGCCATTCATATTTCATATGTAAATTAAAAAACTTCCATATCATATGAACCACAATATCTTAATTAAAATTAAAAAGAATGTGGAAAAATTTTAAGTAAAATAAATACGTACTGAATGGGTACAGTAAGTGGAGGAAACTGAAAGCCCCTATGAAACTATTTATAGTATATGACCTTAAGTATTTTTATGAGATACTTGCAAAGCCATCCTCAATAAAGCTTTTTAAACATTCTGCAAAAATCTCTTGAATAAGAATACCAAAACTAGGGCAGAGATTATGCAGTATTTGGCAAGCTGTGTGAAGGAGGAAAAATTACCTGGAGAGCATATTAAAAATGCAAATTCCTCAGACTCTGTGGAGACCTACTGAATTTGAAATTGCAAGGGATAGGCCTTGAACTATATATATATATTTAACTAGTGATCTAGGTAATTCTCATTCAAGTAAATAACATCTAGAATCAACATTGGATTCATATACGAAGACGTGTAGAAAAATGGCATGATGTGTAGCTCTTAGAGTTGCTTTATACTTTAAATAAGATATGTACTTGATAAACAAGTTAAAATTTAAAAATACTCACCAATAAAACACAAATTTAAAATAAAAGAGTATCCTATTTTATCTATAAAGTTAGTTAAAATAGGAATATGCCAAATATTATGTCCTAAGGTTTTGTTTCAGGTATATTTTAACAAGAAAAAATAAAAATCAATATAAATGTCTGTTGGAATTGGATACATATAATTATATTATGATATATATAATTAGAATGTTATGTAGTCATTAAAATAATGTGGGAACTTAATTGAAATAGAAATGCAAAATTAAAAGCAGGTTACAAAAGACAATATAGTATGATCATATTTTTTAAATAAAAATCAATAGAAATAATTTTATAGTTAAATGTCTTAGAGGAAAGAAATTATAAGTTTAATTGTGGTTTTCTCTGACTTAAGTTTTACCTATCTTGCTTAATTTCAAATAAGCATATTCCCTACATTGTGTGTGAGTGTATGTGTATTACTTGCATAAAAGAGACAAGAATATTAATGACAAAAATAATTGCAAGCAGTTAGTTCTTCCTTACGTCTGTTTTAAGTGTCTTATATATATTATTCAATAAGAGCTTCATAACAATGCAATGTCTTAATGTTATCATTAAATAGGAAGGTCAACACAGGCAGGTAAAGTAACACCAAAATTTACATAGCTAATGAGTATTACATATGATAAAAAACATTCTAAATTATATAATGGCAATAATATTAATAATTTAGCTTATTTCTTCTATTTACCTTGTTGCTTGTATAAATTTTTGTTAATATTTCAGCATCTCATCTTCTTTTTAAAGATATGAATGGTAAAGTTAAAACATAAATTGTATTCTTTATTGTCAATACTCGATTTTCAGAATCGTTGAAACTAACGTCTGTTGGATTTAATATTTACTTTCTTCTTTCTATATCACATCACTTTACAAGGTTCTACTAAAAGTAACCACCTCAAGATGCTACCAAATTCATTCAAAATGCAAAATGGCTTTCAAAACTGAATGTAGAATGCATTATGTATGATAAAAGAGCATTTTCTCTCTTTTTTTCTTTTGCTTCTTTTAAGTCAGCGTCTTTTAAGCTTGTGTATGTTTATATATTTTTATCTCTATTTTGAAAAAATAAAAATAAATTATTAGGTACAATATTTTTAAGTGAGTAGTTAAAGGCTAAATATACTTTATTTTAGGACATTCATATTGTATTCTTGGCTACTGTTCAAAAGGTGGCAGTGTATGAGAAGAATGAAGTGAACCAACACATGATTGCTTGGGATCCCAGAATGCTTACCAACAAGAGCTTTGGGATGGTGAAATTTCAAAAAGAGTAAAAAAAAAAAAACATTTGGCTATTACATAGAGTATAATTCCAAAGCTAGATAGCTAACACTTCTCTTGATTTCTCTACTGCCTGCTTAGCAGTATATTTTTTAATAGATATTACAACCCATAGGAGCAGATAAAGCTGAGAATTTACCTAGCAGATTATGTTTTGGGTCAGATTATTTTAGACTACAAAAAATTGCAAAACACAATTTAAAAGAATTTATAAAATTTACAATATGTGAATTGAGTTGTCCAGTGATACAGTGCAGTCCCTAGTTGCTTGTGGGTAGAACCGCACACACATTTGTGGTCTTCTTGCCCTAAGTGGCAGGAGGTGTGGCCGAGAAGTAAGAGAATCCATACCTGTGGATTTGTATGCCATAATTCAATGTGTAAGGAGGCAAAAAGCCTATTGGTGATAAGCACAATCTCTTCTTTCCTCCCTGCCTTTACCAAAACAACTGTAGGATGGCTTAAAACAGCTAACAATATAGGGAGCATTTTATGGATCATCTCATGAAATTGCACAACTATTTCAGTATACATTGTGATATTTATTCCCTGGTAACTGACGGCTTACCTTTAATTTACTACCTTCTTTCATTTCACCAAACAAAAACGTATTGAATGACTACTATTTTTAAGCTATATTATAGATATACACAATGCAATAGTAGACAAAATAGGCAAAGTCCCTGCTCTTTGTAAGAGTGACTTTCTAAAGTGAATAGAAAATAAGTAATTCTATAATGTGTTACGCTGTGGTAAGTACCATAAAAAAGATAAATCAGAGTTACATGGTCAAAGATGAAAATATAAATGTAAGCAACTTTATAAAAAGTATTTTAAAAACCCTCTCTGTTAAAAATGAAAATTAAAAAATATGTATATCAGGTTGAACCTGTGGGCCAAACAGGCTGGGAGAGAATAACCCAGGAGGAGGGAAAGGAATATCCAAAACTTCCATGAGACAATATGATTGACTCATCTGAGGAATGCAGAGGAATGTGAAAGTTAAGAGAATGAGGGAGGTGATGAGAAATAACCTTAAAGAGATAGACCAGGGATCAAAAACAGTTCAAGCATTATGATCTTGGGAAACTCTAATCTTTGTCAGTAAATATGAATAACAGTGCCTACTAAAAATGAAGGATAAGGTAAATTAGATTATTGAAACTGATGAATTTATTAAATGTAAGTTATGACAGAAACTATTTTAAAGTTCTTCATATATCAGACTGGCTAGGTGAAGTTATAATTGGATGATACATTACTTTTAATTCTATTATCACTATAACATAGCTGTTCTCATCCTAGCAAAGGAGATTGAGGCTAAAAGAGGTACCCATATTATATATTATACATATATGTAGTTTATATATATTTATTGCATATATATATTAATTATATAGTTTTCATATTTTTATTATAAAAGTGCTACTATGAAATTTCTTATAGATAGTTCCTATTGTATATGTGCAGAAGTATCTCATGGATGTATACCTAAGAGTGGAATTGTTAAAGTATAACTCTTTGCTATCATTAGATATTCTTTTGATAAACAGATATTATTTCTTTTAATAGACATATTTGCAAATGCCTTCCTTTATATTTAGTTATTTTTAAGCCTAATTTTTAAGAAAGCACAATACAAAAACAAAAATTCTTGCCTACCTAAAGATTATTTACAACATTCTTATTTGCATTCTTCTTTAATCTTTTTATATTATAAAATATTTATATAAAGATATAAAATATCTTTAATGTTTTTTCCTATCTTATTTAAGACTTTTAAGTCAGATATTTACCCAAATGAGTTGAAAATTATGTTTGCACAAAAGCCTGCACGTGAATGTTTATAAAAGCTTTATTTATAATTGCCAAAATTTTATTGAAGGACAACCAAGATATTATTCAATAGGTAAATGGATAAACAAACTGTGGTTCATCTGTGCAATGGAATTACTCATTGATTGAAACAAAATGGGATATCAAGCCAGGAGAAAACAAGGAAGAACCTTAAATGCATATTGCTAAGTGAAAGAAGCCAGTCTGAAATGGGTATAAATTGTATGATTCCAAATACATGACTTTATGGAAAAGGAGAAACAATAGAAGTTGTAAAAAGAATCAAGTGATTTATAGGGCTTCAGGGTAAAGGGAGGAAGGGGTGAGGCACAAATAGGTGGAATGCGAGATATTTAGAGCAGTGGAACTATAACATAAGGATTTGGTACTGTTACGGTTGATACATGACATTATGCATTGGTCATAATCTATGGAGCTGTACAATACAAAGACTGGACCCTAGTATAAACTATGATCTTTAGTTTGCAATAATGTTTCAATATTTGTTCAACAACTGTAACAAGCATAGCACAGGAATAAAAGATGTTAATAATAGGGAAAATTGTGTGAGATGATGGAGTGACAGGGCAGAAGTGCAGAGAGGAGACATATTGTACTTAATATGTACAGGAGAAATTGTACTTAATACTCATTTTTTTTTTTTTTTTGGTAAACCTAAGTCTTCTCTAAAAAACAAAGTCTATTAATATGATTTTTAAAAGCCTATTTATAATATTTAAAAGTGGGTAAACATTTGTTGTATTACTCATATTTCTTTAAAAACTTTCCAAATTCTATACCTAGAAACAAGGCTGCTAATAAATTTCTTTATAGTTTTTCCCATTCTACATTAAGTGGAATTATTAAAATAGGAAGAGAACAGCATAGACTAACCATTCTCACCTACAGATATTATCCTTTGTGTGGTTTGTTGTAATAACACCAGGAAGGAAGGAATAATATTCATGACATCATCAATAAGCATTACGACCAAAATCATATTTTGTATCCTAAGATCTAAAAGTATATTACTGTAGCCCCTCGATGACATTATTTCGTATGAAATACAGATAATTATTTCGAATTCAGAAAGAATTAGGCCTAATTAAGCCTTTGCTAAAACTGCAGTTATTTTGGTGGAATTTTTTATTTTCTGGAGTTTATGTCTTCATCTGTGTAAAAAATAGCTTGTATTATCTCTGGAGTCCTATTCATCTTTACATTCTATTGTTATATGATTTTATAGTTGTATTTGTTAATGAGGATCTTATGATTTTGGGTGGTGAGACAGTTCATGCAAATGAACATGATAAAACATCATTTCCACAGATGAGTAATAGTAGTTTTTTCTCACACTTACATATGTTTACAAAACTATTCTTTTAAGTAGCTTTTTCTATTATTCTATATTTCTATTAATAGTAACTTTTAACTATTCTTTTAAAGATCTTATCTTTAAAATCTGGACCATTATTCTGTGTGGCTGCATTGTCATTTTTCAATAAACACAATTTTTTACTAGTTCTTGGTGATAGCTCTTGCCTCAGGCACACACTATGGTTTGTGTCACTCATCTGGGCCAGGCTCATGTCATTGGTCATTTTCTGAATTTTGCTTTCTTTGAAATACCAGGAGATTTTAAGATATTTAATAGCAAGGCTTATGCTGATAATGAATTCAAAGGAAGGAGAATTTCATGGATAAGTGAAAAAAAGAAAGATATCTGATTATCAGAGGGGAGGGATGGGGAATGAGTGAAAATGATGAAGAAGAATACAGTCAGTAATATTGTAACAAGTTTGCACAGTAACAGAATTAGTGGGGCAATCACATTGTAAGGTACAAAATTATCAATTCACTATATTATATACCTGAAACTAATATAACTAATATATTATTATATACCAACTATACTTAAATTGAAAGAAAGAGAAAGGGAAGGAAGAACGGATGGATGGACAGACAGACAGAAAGAAAGAA
>NW_011888807.1:11010185-11012885 GCF_000151845.1 Pteropus vampyrus
CTCATTTATCGAAGGACACCTAAGATGCTTCTATATCTATTATAAATAATACTGCAATAAACGTAGGGATGCATATATCTTTTCAAATTAATGTTTTGGATTTCTTTAGTTAAATACCCAGAAGTGGGATTGCTGGGTCATATGATAGTTCTATTTTTAATTTTTTTGGAAACTTCATATTGTTTTTCATAGTGGTTTCACCACTTTGTAATTCCACCAACAAGGTACAAGGGTTTTCTTTTCTCCACATTCTCACCAATACTTGTTTTTATTGACTTTTTGATAATAGTCATTCTAATGGTGTGACATTGTATCTCATTGTGGTTTTTATTTGCATTTCCTAATGATTAGTGATTTTGAGAATCTTTTGATGTGTACGTTGCCCATTAATATGTCTTCTTTGGAGAAATATCTATTCAGGCACTCTGTTTATTTTTAATTGGACATTTTAGCATTTTTTTAATTTTAATTTGTATGAATGCCTTACATATTTTGAATATTAACCTCTTATCAGATATATCGCTTGCAAATATTTTCTCCCATTCAGAAGGCTGTCACTTGGTTTTTGCTCTTTTTTTTTTTTGATGGTTTCCCTTGCTGTGCAGATTTTTATTTTGTTGCAGTCACAATGATTATTTTTCTTTTGTTTCCCTTGTCCAAGGAGATATATTCAAAAAGATATTGCTAAGAACCATGTCAGAGAGTTTACTGCCTGTGTTTTCTTCTAATAGTTTTATAGTTTTGTATCTTACCTTTATGTCTTTAATCTGCTTTTAGTTTATTTTTCTATGTGGTGTAATAAAGTGGTTCCGTTTTATTTATTTATTTTTTGCATGTGTCTCTCCATTTCCCCCAACACCATTTATTGAAGAGAATGTCATTTTTCCATTGTATATCCTTTCCTACTTGTCATAGATTAATTAACCATATAAACGAGGGTTTATTTCAGGACTCTCCACTTTATTCCATCTATGCATCTACTTTTATGCCATTATCATACCGTTTTGGTTATTATAGCTTTGTAGTATAGTTTCGAATCCAACTTTGTTTTTCTTTCTCTTGCTTTGGCTGTTTGGAATCTTTTCTGATTTCATATAAAATTTAAGATTATTTGTTCTAGTTCTCACAAGAATGCCATTGATATTTTATGTACAGGAGAATTTGAATCACTTAGCCATATTTGTTCTAATATAAAATGACATTGTGTTTTATGTTTTATCCTATATATGTATATTATAATTTATAATGACTATTTCTATATTATTACAAAGACTGTAATTACTGAAAGCAGTTTTAGAGTTTTTTTCTTTTCTTTTCTTTTCTTTTTTGACATATGTTGCCAGGTAAGAATTTAGTGTCAGCTTACTGTTTTTTAAATGTATTTGAAACAATTTTTTGCTGTGTGATTATTCCATCAATTTTTAAAAATCTATTATTAGAGAAAATTTTTGGAACTTTATTCTTGTTTTTTGTCTGTATAAATAATGTGAAGGATTAGCAAACAAATATTTATACATTTTTACCTCTTTTAAACTTAGTAATGATTTCTTTTCTACACTTTGAAAGAAAAAAAATTTCACAGGTACTAATCTAAGAAACTGTTTTGTTTTTATGTTTAGACTATTTTGAAACAGCTTTAGAATATTTTAAAAACAATATTATATGTTGTTTATATATTATTTATATATGTAATATATTGAAACTATAGTATTTTGCTTTCTTTTTGCTATAGGTTTGTCTGATTTTCCAATTTGATAAAAACTCAGATACAATATGTTAGATCCCTTTAATTTTCTAAAACATTCATATTTATATATTTATATCTATAAAAGTTATATTACCATCTAATTGCATAATTTTTATTTTTTCAAAGAGTAACAAATCTTCCAAAAAAGGTATAATTAACATTAAGACCATAAAAAATGTAAAGCATGATTTCAAATTATTACTCTGATAGAAAATAAAGATAAGGATTATTATAAAAAGTTCAGCTTTAACTTCAAAAATTTTTAAGATAATGTTTCTAAATAATTAAGTAGAATATGTTTATTACATGAAGAAATATTACGAATAAAGCAACCAAGAAAAAAAAATCACAATTATTCTGCCTTGAGTGTAAGCAACTTAGTGACTAGGCTGCCATATATATTTTATACATAGTCTATTAGTTATCTAGATTTTACATTCCATATTAATATGTGCATTCACAAAGTTAAATAAAACTGTACATACTGTTTATACCTAGCTTGATATTTTTAACAATATATTATGCATGCATTATATTTTTATAATGTAATAAAATATAATTTAATGGCTGAATAATAATAGTAATAATAACAACAGTTAACAGTAACCTAATTATGATTTGCCATGTACCTGGCTTGGTTCAAAATGCTTTATTTGATCCTTGTGTAGTATATAAGCATGATGATTGGGTGTTTATGCTGTTGTATGAGATACATCTCCTTCAAACCTTGTTATACCATCGGCACATTACCCGTCTGATGCAAGAAAAAAATAATGCTTTACTTGCACTGACTGACACAACTGATCTTCACAACTATTCTATAAAAGAAGTATGATTATTTTGTTCATTTTACAACTAAGGGAACTGAGTCACAAAGAAGTAACCTGCCCAAAGTCATTCTACTGGTAACCTGTCCTTTAGTTTATGCTCTGAAACACTTTATAGCACAGTTC
>NW_011888807.1:11013970-11016012 GCF_000151845.1 Pteropus vampyrus
GTAATAAACTACTAATAGGAACATTAAAGTAGAATAAAAAAATGTGGTGCAATTCTAGGGAATCATAGGAAAGGAAATGGAGAAAAATCTGGAAATTCCAATGATAAATAACACTGACAATACCTGAAGACCCTGTGTTACCAAAGGTATGGGGGCAGGAGGAATTCACTACCTGAGAAGCCTACAGGGGAAGTAATGTTCTCAGGGAAAGTCAATTTTAAGTTAGAGCCAAAAAAAGGGAAGAAAAATTTAGCAAGAGTTTAATGAAAGAGGAGTTTTTGCTTGTAACAGTCATTGGGTATCAGATCTAAGTGTAGATTTTCAGAAACTGGGAAAGGATGAGAGATCAGGTTATTGTTGTGGGTACAGCTCATTTTAACCTGATCTATCAACCCTGAGCAGTACCCACATCACTATGGAGATTAGTATGGGAGATGAGGAGTGATCTTGACCTAGGCTTCTTGCTATAAACAAGATAAAGCTGGGTAAATAGTCTAATCATAATGATCTCATGGCAAAGAGTGGAAGTGAAGGAATCTGGGGTAGATGAGAAGGGTGCTCCTTCCCACGTGTTTCTATTTATCTGCAATGCATGTAGGGCAAAGACAAATGGTTTTGAGTCAATTAGCCATGAAAGAGCATTGATATACATATATATTTTTCAATAACAAAGGGAACCATATAGGAAGGAGTAATAGCATTCTAAGACGTTTTGAAAAAAAGAAAATTAAAAGGAAATCTTGTAGAAAAACTTGCACAGGGCCATATAACTAGTAAATAGTGAAGTTGAAGCAAAATGCTAAGCCTGTCTTCTCTGCATGTTGTTCCGAGCCCACCAAACTAATTGCAATTTTTGCAGGGTTAGCAGGTTACCTCTCAACTTAACAGACAGCTAAATCCTTATAAAACAAAAATATATTTTGTGCTCTTCCCGTAACTTTGGCTCAAAACCATTTGTCCTACTTCCATACTTAAACAGGTAACATTTCACTATTCCAGATTTAATGTATAAATTATAATCTAATTATAAAATTAAATCTCATCTAAATTTCAGTTAATTATTAAGCAAAGTAGTGATCTCTGATGTTAATTAAATATCTGTAAGTACTCATTCAGTGAGAAAATGAAATGCACATACAAATACCCTTAACTGCAAATTACTCTTGAGAATGTTTTATAAGTAACTGAGAATGGCACAATTTATGATCAATATGTCCTCTACCTAAGACTTTAACAATGTATATATAAATTATATATGTAAAGAATAGGATTTCTTATTTACTGTTTTAGCATTCCATTGCCTGTGGTATAACAGTTTTATTGTTTTTTAGGTAACTAAACCTATAAATCATTATTTATAAAATTTACACATTGATTAAATCTCCCAAAATATCATTTTTGGTAGACAGAATTCTAACTTGGACTCTAAGATTTCTGCCTGCTGATAAGCACAGTATAATCTTCTTGTCCCTCTTGAGTGTGGGCCTGAACTAGGGAATTATATTTATAATAATCATGCTTATGATAACTCCTCCGATTAGGTTATATTGCATGGAACAGTTGATTCTGAGAGAAAGAGAGAGAGAGTGAGAGAATTATTAGTGAGTGTGGCCTAATCAGCTGAACCCTTAAAGAGATTAGAAGTGTGAGAGCGAATTGATATGAAAAAAAATGAGGGAGCTGCTCTAGAGCTGACTTCAAAGATAAAGGAGACCATGTGGGAAGGAATGAGAATGGCATATGGGAACTAAGAATGGCTCTTAGCTGATAGCCAGCAAGATAACAAGGACCTCAGTCCCATAAACATAAGGAATTTAATTCTGCAACCATGGGAGCTTAGAAGAGGTTATTGAGCTCTCAATGATAAAACTGCCTTTCTAACACTATGATTTTGCCCTTATGAGACCCTGAGGAGAGAATACAACCATGCCATGTCCAGATTTCTGATCTATAGAATTTTGAGCACATCCATGGACATTATTTAAGTCACAAAGTTTGTGATAATTCATTGCATGATAAAACAAAAACAATATTTCTTTTTT
>NW_011888807.1:11016062-11034919 GCF_000151845.1 Pteropus vampyrus
AATGAGGGAGCTGCTCTAGAGCTGACTTCAAAGATAAAGGAGACCATGTGGGAAGGAATGAGAATGGCATATGGGAACTAAGAATGGCTCTTAGCTGATAGCCAGCAAGGTAACAAGGACCTCAGTCCCATAAACATAAGGAATTTAATTCTGCAACCATGGGAGCTTAGAAGAGGTTATTGAGCTCTCAATGATAAAACTGCCTTTCTAACACTATGATTTTGCCCTTATGAGACCCTGAGGAGAGAATACAACCATGCCATGTCCAGATTTCTGATCTATAGAATTTTGAGCACATCCATGGACATTATTTAAGTCACAAAGTTTGTGATAATTCATTGCATGATAAAACAAAAACAATATTTCTTTTTTTAAAAATATATCGAACATGCTATTTAACTTCAAAGAAAAACATTCCTTTTCGATATGAATCCCTCAACACTTACAAAGCTGATCTTTGTGAAAAAAAGAGCCAACAATTTATAATTTATGTGGCTTATCACTTCAACTCATTCTGTTTTCACAGACCTTAAGATTCTTGTTTAAAATTTATTATTCCAAATGACAATCTTCAGAAGTCATCATGCTCATTATAAAAATCATGTTACAGGAAAGTTGAGGAATGAATAAAGGAGTATTTTTTTTTTAAATGATGATAGATTAAAACATGGCCTATTTCTAAATAATTATTTTTCTTAAGTTTCAGTTGTTATAAGGATATAATAGTGAATATGATATGCAAGATCCATACTCTCACAAACATTACATTTTAGAAGTGAGAATATAGCCAGTAAAAAGGAAAGAAATGGAAGATAACTTCAAGAAGTGACAAGGTTGATAAGGGCAATAGGGAGAGTAATGTGATAGTGACAGATGGGCTATTTAGATTGGGTATTCAGAGAAAGTCTTTCTAAGGACTTGACATTTAATAGAAATCTGAAATGATACAAATATCAGTTATGCAAGAAGCTCATAGAAAAATGAGCTTTTCGTTTGCAGAAATAATACCATGAATAAGGACTAGAAGGCAGAAACAAGCTTGATGAAAGAAAATAGGCCATTGTGGATCAGTGTAGAAAACAATATGGAGAAGTGAGTTTAGGAGACATGGAAACTAGATATTATGTAGCCTTGCTTCCTAAAATAAAGTACTAGAATTCAATATGATGTACAGTGGGAAGAAATATGAAGTTTTTAGGTAAGGAAGGAGCATGATATGACATGTTTTGAGAAGATCATTTAGTAGGTTGCTTATGAATCCAAGAGTTACTTCACGGCATTTTAATATGTTTCCAGTTTTGTTATGCTTTTTTAAATATATTTTTTCCTGGTCTTGTATCCTTTTTTTCTTTCTTTAGATGCCCTTATTGTACCTATGTTAGCTTTTCTTTTCCTGTTTTCCTTCAACTGTAAGGTTGGAGATGGTATAAGTAGAAATTCAAGATCTATTTGCAAAATCTTAAATAAGACTGAAATATCTGATAAACTCATAATAAGGTTTTAAGTCATAAAGTTGTACTAAATTTAAGTTGTACTAAATTATTTTCCTTTGAATAGAACCTAGTTGTATGTGTTAGACTGGTAGTGAGAAAATATCAATGATCATTAGAAAATTTGTATTTAGTAAAGTTTTTATATGGTATTAGACATACTTGGGAAGTTTTTGATTCTGTTAATAGGAATGATAAAGAGGAAAGAAATATATTTTCAAAAAAGTCAGAATATCATATTTGATATTTGTAGTTTAAAACAGGTTAGCTATGTATTATTCTCTCAATGACTTGTGTTTATTTGCTAAAAATTATACAATGACAAATATATTGTTTTTAGTCATAAAATACACATTAGTATGGCAACTAATAAATATAAATGTACTAATGTGGTGGGGGGAGGCAATAATTGGGTGAGAGAGGGGGAAAAACTGTAGCCTTATATGAAAATTGAATCCTATACTAGCTCTCTAATGTCTCTAAAGCCACTGCAGTACCTGTTTCTTAGAACTATCTACTTTAGTGTCTCAAAATAATAGATTCTTTGTTTTGGGTTAATCAGTTTTTATTTTATTTCTAGGATATATTTTTATTTTTGTGCATCTTTTAATAAAATGCTAGTCTGATAGGGCTTAACCTAAATATCAGTACTTGTGTAATTCTAGAATATTTAATAAGTGTATATAGCTCTGCTGTTATGTTAAAAGGGATAATATATACAATGTAGTATTTAAAAGCCTACAGTCACTAAGATGACCTGGATTCAGATTTTTGTCTCACCACATAATAGATTTGTTAACTTGAGCAAGTTATATAGCCTCATTATGCCTAAATTTTCACCTTAAATAAAAAAAATAATAATGTTTCTACTTCCTAGATTTAGATGTAATGACTTTAGGTTGATAGGTAGATGAATTGATAGACGATGATAGATAAATAAGTGATAGATGATAGATAGATGATAGATGATAGATGATAGATGATAGATAGATAGATAGATAGATAGATAGATAGATAGATAGATAGATGGATGGATGATAAATGACAGACATATAATACTTAATATGTCATCTGGAAAATGCTAAGCATTTAATAAAAGTTTATGATTATTTATAATACTATTAAGACTGCATGGTTTGATCTTCACCCATAGAAATTACAGAAATAATTTATATCAGTATGTTATGACTATTGAAGTTAAAGTGCATAAAGAAAATGAAGCAAAATTTTTATTTCTGCTTATTAACAAATTCAAAATTAATTAAGATAACCCACTTTTGATCATTAATAAATAGTAATTACATTGACATTCTGTGAATCAGAGCAAGGCATTTTACTTAAATGATAGCTTAGATACACTTTTTAGGCTATATTTGGCTTTATTTCTCCAAACTTGTGAGAAACCAACCTTTTTTAAAAAAATCTTGATTTATGCCTTAGAGAACAAAGTATAAGCCAAGGATAATTCATTGACCTGACAAAAACTACAGCAAAAAGAGAAAAAAGTCAATAGGACTTGGTGATAGTTTATCACTCATGGTGACTGGGTTTATCTCTGGGCTCAAATCAATAATGTTGGTGGAAAAAACTTAGATGGAAGAATGCACTGAATGTCTTACTAGTTAATATATCTATCTGGTTTTCCTTTACTTCCTTTCTTTAGTCCAGTGTATTACTCTTAAGGAGGCACTAATATATTAATATATAAAATATACAGTTTATCTTTAAATGACAGAACTAAAATTAAAGTCAATTTCTCATCAAGTCATTCATATATCTAATCACACTTATATTAGTAAATTAAAATTGATAAGATATTTAATTACATTAAATATTGTTTAATCTCATAATTATAGCTCTGTTATACATTGCCCATAAAATCATAAATCAATTGGATATTAAAATTGTCATTAATCTTTTTTTCTGACAATACTTATTCAAAATAATAAGGATATAAATTTTTACTGCCGTTTAATCTTGGAAAATTATATTCATAAAATTATCTGCTTTTGCTCTAAAAGGCTCGCATTTTTCTTTAAATTTTTAGAATATGTACATATCTAAGAAAGGCAGCACCAATAACTATTTACTAACCTTAACGTGCTGGATAATTTATACATAACATGAATATTTTGTTCTTTCAATTATCCCATAGTTTTGGAGCTGGCCAAACCTAAAATTAGCCTAAAAAAAAACTCACTTTCAAATAGCTTACTACTTTCAATTTTTATATTAGTAAACAGTTGATGGTAATATATTGAGCCCTCATAAATATCACACACTGGTCTCAATATCTTACATGTAGTATATTATTTAATGCATATAAAATCCTTATGAGAAAAAATCTAGTATTTTCTCTAATTTACAAGTGAAGAAATGGGTGATCCAGGACCAAGTCCCCACCTTACCTCTTATTTTCAAATCATTCTAGTGATATAACATGTCTTGCATAAGCAGGAAACAAAGCTCCTGCCTAACCTTTAAAATAACAAACAAAAAAGCAAAAATAGAAGAATGTAGTTGCCCCCCCAAAAGTTATAAGCTTTGTTAAGAACTGTGAAGAGTGAGATATTTTACCCTACTTGCAAGCTAAAAATTAGCTTGCCATGATTCTCCAGAAGCTAGTAGAAGACACAAGATTTCTGGGTCAGATGTGGAGGAAAATTTATTACTCATAGCAATAGTGTAGCCAAGTATCAGCCTTTAGTGGGACAGTTATTAAAGTCCTATTTACATTGGGTAACAGTAAGAAAGCCGGGTGATATCTGCATACATGGTCTGTTACAGGGATGGAACCCTGAGCTTAAGAAATGTAATTTTTTTATTATTATGGTTTCTAAACAAATATACTCTCTGCTATAGAGGGGTAAATGACCCTTACCTTTAAAGGCTGTTTGCTATAGAAGCACCCTTGAAAAGGCAGTTCGGCACAAAGGACAATCAGTACTTTTCTTGACATAATTGTGTAAAAATGTGAGAGCCATGGGATTTGTTTTTCTATAATCTCTTTCTCAGTTCCCTAATATGAGCCAATTTTTGTACTCAAAATCCATTGCCTAAAGTGCTGGCCAAGTTCCTAAGAGATACCCCCTGTGACAGTACAGTAAGTATATACCAAGAAGATTCCCAGAGTTCTTCTCCAAAAGAGAACTATTGAGATTACTATCCACTGGTAAAGGGATTTACTAGGACCCAGACATTTCTAACACTACTAAGTTAGCATTGATACCCAAATAATCTTGGCCCACCTCTTAGAGTAGGAACCTACAGAGGCCAGGTAATAAATAGAGCCTTGGTTAACATCTGACTCATAGTGGGTTTGCAGATTCTGCAGGTTTATCCAATGGTCATCAGCTCTGTCTATGAGTACCTAATTTGAATTTATATACTTGGTATTTAGAAGACCTCTATACTTTTTTTGGATTGTAAGACTTATTTTAAAGAACAATAGCAAATCTTTGAAAATATCACCCATTATTGCCAGTTAAAAAAAATCAGTAATAGTACTGTATACCCAATGGAGTTACAGAGATTAGTGTCACCTACAGAAACCAGATATATTCTGAAGAATTATGGTAACCTACCATAAATTTATGTACGCAGCTGCCCTAATCATAACTTCTGTACCAGATGTGATCTTTTTGCTAGAGCAGATTATTATTAAGGCTATTGATTATCTCTTCGTTTGACATTGATTGGCAAATATGTTCTTTTCTATTCCAGTTAAACCCGGGGATTAGAAATAGTTCTCTTTCACCTCGCTTGAACAATAGTATTAACTTACCATTTTGTTTTAGGGTTATATTAACTGGCCTTACCTATGTTATAATATAATCTGGAGATCCAAACTGTGGATATACCATAGAACATCACATTGATTTATTATTTCAACAACATTGTGATGACCTGATGATTGGACAGAATGATTAAGAAGGAGCTGATACATTGAGGCCTTCTTAGGATACATGTGCTTCTGAGAATGGAAGATAAACCTTACATAGGTTCGGGGACTGGCCACTATAGTGAAATTTTAGAGTTCTATTAGCTTGGGGTTGCCAAATCATTCCCTGCAAAATAAAAGACAAATCGTTGCATTTTGCATCTAACACACACACACAATATACACACAATATTTGGTAGGCCTCTTTAAACTCTGGAGCAAACATATTTTCAAAACAGGAATATTACTTCAGCCCATATCCTGAGTGAAGTCAGCCAACCCTGAGTGGGACTTAAAGAAGGAAATGACACTGCATTTGGCAGACCCTATGGTGTTAGATATGGCTGTGATGGGAGAATAATCAATATGAGGATTATAGTCAATTCCAATGAAAGAAGCACAGTGTAGGGTATTCCGGAGTGAGGGCCTGCCATCCACAGCAGAGACTTACATATCATTTAAGAAAGTTTTTACTCAAGAATGCAATGTTAATTAAACATCCAATTAATGTAATGTATTGTATCTATAGAATAAAGAGCAAAACCCACATGATCATCTTATAAACACAAAATAAATTTTACATTATTCATGATGCAAATATTCAACAATCTAGGTATAGAAGATAACTGCTTCAACCTGATAAAGGCCTCAGAAAATGACCCAAAGCTAACATATTTAATGTTAAAAAAAAATGCTTTCCCCGTCAGATAAAAAAAAAAACAATCAAACAAACAAAAAACAAAACAAGGAAGTTTGCTACCACTTTTATTTAACTTTCTACTGGAGATTCAGAGCTGGATAATTATGCAAGACTATTAGTAGATGACATAATCTTGTACATAGGAAACTAATAAATCCATAAACAAATTATTACAGCATGTAAATTAGTTAAGCAAGGTTGAAGAATACGAGATCAATATGAAAAATTCAACCACGTATCTGATAAAGGATTTGTATCTAGAACCTATAAAGAATTCATATACATGTGGGTTTATTTCTGGGTTCTCAGTTCTGTTTCATTGGTCTGTATATCTGTTTTCCTGCCAATCTCATGCTTTTTTGATTATTGTTGCTTTATAGTGTAATTCGAAGTCAGTCAGTGTTATATGTCTGGCTTTGTTCTTTTTTCTCAAGATTGCTTTGGCCATTCCAGGTCTTTTATGATTCCATACAAATCTGATGATTTTTTCTTCTATTTATTTAAAAAAATGTCAATGGGGTTTTGATGGGGATTGCATTAAATCTATGTATTGCTTTGGGAAATATGGCCATTTTAACTATGTTGATTCTTCCAATCCATGAACACAAAATATCTTTCTTTTCTTTGTGTCTTCTTTAATTTCTTTTAGTAATGTCTTATAGTTTTCAGTGTATAGGTCCTTCATATGCTTCATTAGATTTATTCCTAAGTATTTTATTCTTTTCATTACAATTGCAAAGACTTTTTTAAATTTCTTTTCCTGAAATTTCATTTTAATATATAGGAAAATTGGAAATCCACATGTAAAAGAATGGCATTAGACTTCTCTCTGTCACTATACATCAAAATTAATTTTTGCTTTTACTTGCCTTGCATTTGAGGTCAAATTTATAAAATTCTCTCTAAAACCAAGGTTCATGAGTTTATTATCTGTGTTTCCTCGTATTCAAATTTAAGGAAATACAAATCAAAACCACAATGAAATACTACCTCACACTTGTAAGAATGGCTATTTTCAACAAGACAAGTAACAACAAGTGTTGAAGAGTTTGTAGGGGAAAAGGAACCTTTGTAAACTGCTGGTGGGAATGTAAATCGGTACATTCACTATGGAAAACAGTGTGGAGATTCCTCAAAAAGTTAAGAATAGCATGATATAGAAAATGCAGTCAGCAGTAATATAATGGCTACGTGTAAAGCCAGAGGGAAGATAGAGTAATCTGGGGAATTGTTTCATAAACTATATAGATGTCTAACCAATGCATCATAAACTTGAAACTAATCATAAAATAAAATGCTAACAAAAAGTTAAGAATAGAATTACTACATGACTCAGCAATGACTTTTCTGGATGCCTACCTCCAAAATTTGAAAGCATTTATGCAAAAAGATATATGCACCCCCATGTTTATTGCAGCATTATTCACAGTGGCCAAGATATGGAAACAACCAAAGTGACCTTCAATAGATGATTGAATAAGGAAGATGTGATACACACACACACACACACACACACACACACACACTGGAATATTATTCAGCCATAAGAAAAGATGAAATGCTGCCATTTGTGACAACATGGATGAATCTTGAGATAGTTAAGCTAAGTGAAATAAGTCAGATAGAAAAAGTTGAGAATCATATGATTTCATTCATATGTGGGATTTAAAACTGAAAGCAACGAACAAGACAAAAAACAAAAAAACAAAACTAATAGATAGATACAAATAACAGTTTAATGGTTACCAGAGAAAAAGTAGGGAAGGGAGAGGTAGGTAAAGGTAAAAGAGGTCAAATATATGGTGATGGTAAGAGATTTAACTTTGGGTGGTGAACACACAAATGCAACATACAAATGATTTATTATTGAATTATACATTTAAAACCTATATAATTTTATTAACAATATCACTCCCAATAAATTTAATTAAAAAAGAATTCTTACAACTGAATAATAAAAAGACAAAAGCTCAATTAAAAAATTAACTAAATTATAAATTTTAATTTTAATTTTAAAAAGCTATCTGAATAGACATTTCATCAAATGTATACAAATGGCTGATAATCACATAAAATATCTTTAACACCATTAACTATCAAAGAAATGCAAACAAAAACCACAATAAAATATCACTTCATACTAAGATGGTTATAATCAAAAAATAGGTGACAACATGTTTTGCCAAAAATCTTTGCATGATTATAACTGTGAACAAACATGTAGCAACTTCAGACAGAACAATATGATTATCAAGGGTTAGATAACTCAGGAATGAAGATATGGCTCACAAAACAGGTTAGCACCAACTCCTGACCAAGTGAGCATGAGAGAAACTTTAAAAGGACAAATTAGAATAAAGAGTATTATTATTAGTTGCAGCCCCAAGGCTAAATGTAGCAACAGAGATGGTAGTTCATCTTACTCACCTCCCTTTTTTAAGTGTAAGAAAAGACCCACAGAAAACATGGAAAAGTTGCTCCCAAAACCTGTGAAGAAAATTATATCTACATAGCAAAAAAAGGAAACTGTGGCAGTGGCAAGACTACACCTCACAGATCTCAAATTTTAAGGAGTGTAATTTACCAAGGCCCAGTTTTTGTAGTTTAAAATCCATTACTATATTTTCACTGAGGCCACATTCCTGCTTCAGCTGCTCTAAGCTGGTGACTAAATGTAGCTTGTATGCTAAGCTGAGGCATGTCCAAATTTCGGGAGACGAGTTTTCTCTGTTGTGTGATTTTGGATTGAGAACTAACTCTCTGATGACCTTGTTCAATTTTCCTTGGATAAAATGACTGTCTGTCTTGCCTCTACCAAATCCCTTTCCTTCTATTTTTCACTGTCTTAGTTTATATCAGACTGAGGGGCTTCAACAATAAACATTTATTTCTCACAGTTCAGGAAGCTGGCTAAAATCAAGGTGCTGGCAGTTTAAGTGTCCAGTGAGAGTCTCTTTCTTGTTCATAGACAACTGCCTTCTTTCTGTAGCTCACATGGTAGGAAGGATTAGAGGGTTCTCTGGGGTTCTTTTTATTAGGGCACTAATCCCATTTACAAGGGCTTCAGCTTCATGCCCTTATCACCTTCCAAATGCCTCACCTCCAAATATTATTACATCCGTGGTAGTGTTAGGTAACTAGTCACACATGTGTGACAGGGGAACAAAGGAATAGAGGCCCAGCCTAGAGACTACTCAAAGAACACCCTAATGGTAGTTAGAGAATCTCTCCTGCATCCCTGAAGACAAAGGACTTGAAAGGCCATAATCTATAGCTGGTTTAATCCGGTCACAGATGCCCACAACCTCAGCCTCATTATATCATCATTATAGCACCATGTTTACGCCTAGAAGTTTATGAATCTATAACAGACTGAATTCTGGGTGAACTCATTCACACTAGGCAAAGTGTTATATACAGCAGCCAAGTGTCAATCAAGATGACCCACGTGCCAATCACCTAAGAACACTTTCGTAAGTATCTATCATGGTCCTAATATAATGCAGACTTCCCCCTCCCCCAGGGTTACAACTCTCTATCTTCCCTGGCTAACCAGTACCTGCTTACTGGGGTGCATATCCTCAATTCCAGGTGATCAGCCAGCTTTAGGCTTGACTCATCTTCTACTTCAAAATCGTGCCTTTAATAAATACTTTTATAACTGTCACTGAGTGGAAATCCATTTTTTCGTCAATGATAAGGACTGAGAACTGTGTGTTACCAGAACTCCGATAGCCGCAACAATAACAGCAGGATTTCAACATACAAATTTTGGGGGGGCACCAACATTAATTTAGAATTCTCACAGGGTTAGATTTGCACATTGACATACTCAGCTTTCCCAGCTTCATCCTTCTCCCTCCTTATTTCTCTTCCAGGTTATATCCCATAATAAAAGCTATGCATGTTTAATCATTAATCGAGTCATGATATTTGATACTGAGAGGATCTGTACTAACACAGTAATTACTATTATTAGCAACTGTTAGGTACCTCGTAGATTTCCCTTCTTTCTTCAACAACACTGACTCAAGACCAAGAAACAGAATATCTGCAAATAGCCCTTAGCTGATTTCTAAAATGCTTTCCACTTCCTTATCAAATTCTTGGTCTCACTGTTACCTATTGATTTCTGAAATTCCTATAATTTCTGGTGTAGAAGGTACAGGGCTGCACTTTCTTTAATTGTGTTTAGGTCTCTCACTGAGAATATTTTCTTAATGCCACCCATTATATTAATATCTGTGTCCATGTGAGGTAATGGTGTATAATATTTCCTTTTTGCATGTTTCTGGTTTGTATGCCATGATAATGTTAATCTCATATAATTTAATTTTATGATATACTTTGTAAAGAATTATTATTTCTTCCTTAAATGTTTCATAGAAATCAACAGTGAAGCTATCTGAGTCTGAAGATTTTTTTGGAAAAGATCTTAACCTCAAATTTAATTATTTTAATAGAACAAAAATATTCAGGTTGTCAATTTCTTCTCAATTAAGCTTTAGAAGTTTGTATCTTTTAAAAAAAATTAAAATTTTATATAAAAATCAGTTATATTAGCATAGTTGTATATATATATATATATTAATATCTGTATGAGCCATAATGAGATTAAAAGAATAATCAAACTTTATTTTCATTATGAATAGTCAGACATGACTTTTCCATCTTTTTTTCTCCTAATATATTGGTGTCTTTATATTTCTAGTGTTTTATTATGTTTTTTTAAAGATATGTTGAAAAGGCTTACTGTCTTTTAATCCAATATAACAGTCTCTGCCTTTAAATTGGGTTGTTTGGACTATTTGTGTTTAATATGATTACTGATGTTTGGGTTTAAATTGCTCATCTTCCTAGTTGTATTCTGTTTGTTCCATTTGCTCTTTGTTTCCTTTTCCTCTGACATTTTTTTGTCTCTTTTTGGCTTAATTATAGATTTTATTCCACTTTATTCTTTGTTGCTTTATTACCTTTAATTCTTCATTGTCTTCTTTTAAAGATTAAAATTTATAGTATATATTTATATATTATCACACTCTAACTTGCAGTAATACTATCTCACTTCATATATATTATAATATCCCTATATCAGTATATTTTCATTTTCCCTACCTGGCCTTTGTGTCACTTTTGTCATATATTTTATTTCCACATTGTTTTTAACTCTTAATTACACTCTCATTATTTTGTCTAAAATTTCAAATTTAAAGAGATATTAAAATAAAATAGAATTATTTAATGTTTGCTCACACAATCACTATTATCAGTGACCTTTGAGTAGAACCAGATTTCATCTAGTATTTTTCTTTTTCTGAATTAGTTCCTTTAACATTTTCTGTATTGCCAGATTTCTAATGATAAATTATTTCAACTTTTATATATATGTGGAAAGTTTTACTTTTATTTCATTTACAAAAAATAATTTTGGTGGGTAGAGATTTCTAGGTTGATAATTTTCCCAATTCTTCTTTAATACTTTAAATATGTTTCTGTGTGATTTTCTAGTCATATTGCTTCTGTCCAGAATCCTATTGTCATTCTCTATGAAATGTTTATTTTGATCTGTTCTTAAAATTTTTCCTTTACTGCTGGTCTTCTGCTATTTGATTATGATGTAGCTATCTTCATATTTCTTATACTTGGAATCCATTGAACTTCTTGGAAGTGTCGGCTATTAATTTTCCTCAAATTTGGACATTTTCAGCTATTATTTTGTAAATGTTTTTTTTCTTCCTCATCCTCTTCTCCCATTAGGGAATTCCATTATTCTGTATATAGCAGATTAAAGTTAACCTGGAACTCATTAGTGTTCTTCTCTTTTATTTTTTTTTTTAAACTTTGTTGAAGTATAATCTTTATAATATGAAATTGTTTTTTCTTAAAGTGTACAATCTAAATTATTTAATGAATTTACAGAATTGTGAAATCATCATTCTCTACATTTAGAATATTTCTTTTACACTCATAAGTTTCCTTATACACATCTATAGTCACTTCCCATTTTTGCTCCTAGGCATTGATAAACTACTTTCTATCTCTATAGATTTGCCTTTTCTTTAGTACTTTGCCTTTAGTACTTTCTTCTCTTTTGTGTCTGAATAATATTCCATTGTATAAATATATCACATTTTGTTTATTAAGTTATAAACAGTTGGGCATTTTTCACTTTGTCTATTATAAATACTTGTGCTATAAATGTTTGTATACAACTAAGTGGATATTTTATTATTTTTGGATAAATTCCTAGATGTAGAATTGCTTGGTCAATGATAAATATATTTCAAACATTTTAAAACTGCCAAATTATTTTCTGAAGTGGTCGCAACATTTTATATACCTAACAGCAACGTGGGAGGGTTCTAATTCATTTGCATTCTCATTGACTTTTGTTATTGCTTTTTTTTTTTTAATAATGGTTGTTCTTGTGGGTTTAATATGGCATTTCATTGTAGTTTTGATTTACATTTCTAATGGCTAATGTTGTCAAACTTTATGTGCTTTTTGGATATTATATCTTCTTTAGTGAAATGAATCTTCCAATCCATAAAAATTCAATGGGACTCCAAATATTTAGGTTTTGTAAGAAAATTTATTTTAGTAATGTTTTGCAGTATCTATTATACATGATTTCACTTATTTTGTTAAATTTATTCTTCATTATTTTATTTTTTGATGTATTATTGTTAATAAAATTGTTTTCTTAATTTTATTTTGTATTGTTTACCGCTATTGTATAGGAATACAATATAAATATTGACACTGTATCCTCTGACCTTACAACTTATTTGTTAATTCTAGTCAATTGAATATTGTGTATATTCCTATCTATATGTTGTTGGATTTGGTTTGCTAGTATTTTGTTGATTTCTGCATCTGTATTCATGAGCAATATTGGTTTACATTTTAATTTTTTTTTCTTTCTTTTTCTGGTTTTGGTGAAATGAATTTTTGTTTGTTTTTGGTAGACTTTTTTCTCTATATATTTGATTTTCTATTGCTTTATCTCTAAATTTGTTAAACTTTTTTTCAATTGTGTCTATTCTAAATCCCAACTGGTGTATTTTTAAAATCTCAGACATGGTTGTTTTCATCACCATAAATTTGATTTCAGTCATTTTTATACTCTCTTTGTTTCTATTTATAATGTTCAAGTGTTCCTGCACCTTTTTGAATATATGAAATTAATAACTTGCAATATTGTTGCCTACTAATTCCATCTAATTACTTTCTGTGTCTGTTTAAATTGATTATTCTCCCCATTATGGGTCATATTTTCCTGCTCTTTTGGATGTTTTGTCATTTTTATGAAGACAGATAATGTGAATTTTATCCTGTTGGGTGCTGAATAATTTTGTATTTTTTATAAATATTTTTTAAGCTTTACTTGGCAGCACTATAAGTTACTTAGAAATAATGTGATTCTTAAAAGTTTGCTTATAAACTTTATTAAGCAGGGTCAATACAATCTTTAGTCAAAAGCTAATTTTTCTCAACTATTGAGGCAAAAAATTTCTGAATACTTATTCAATGTCCTGTGGATTATGAAGACTTTTTTCTCTCCTACTTGTGGAATCTCAAAGTATTTCTAGCTCTTGTGAAAGTTTAATATGGCATATTAAACTTTCACAAGTATTCCCTTTTCTTTTCTCGTGTATTTTTGTCCCTGATCTCATTTCATGTAATTTCCTCCCATGCATACATAAATGGCTATTCAAGTGAGAATTGCAGATCTCTGTACAGCTCTCTCCTTTTTAATAAGATGCCATGCACACTCTAGCCAACTCCATATCCTCAATTCAAGGACATTGCCAGGCTCCTCCTAGGCTTTTCCGCCTTTCTGTGCTAGCTGAAAACTCTTACCAGATAGTGAAGACGGGCAATCACAGTGCTAACATTGATTGTTTCCCCTTTGTCAGGTCACTATCCTTTACTGCCTAATGTCCTAAATCTTCACACTATCTTTTTAAATTCCATTCCCTCTCATATATTTTGAAATGTTAGTGATTTATTACACTCATTCTGTTCCTACCAACAACATAGAAAAACACTGGCAAATAAAAAGTATATATATATTTTCTTTAAAAAAATAGAAGACTTAAATTTATTCCTGTCTACCTATAAATAAAAATGCCTAAGTGACGTTAGGTGACTTGCTCAAGGTCCCAAATGTTGTTAGTGATAAAGACAAGACACTAATCCAGGACTTATTCTATTAACTCATAATTCTTTGAATTACTAATAGAGTTTTCAAAAATTAAATGAAAGTAAACAATCATGGCTTACTAGATATTGTTTTAAATATAATTTGATCTAAATTAAATGATTTATGGGCAAAATTTATGAGGGCTTTTTAAAAAACAAAATATAATCCACCACTCCCTAGAATGTTAAGAAGTTAAATAACACTAGACTTTTTGATGTAATAAGCAATATATTTTGGAAACAATAATTTTAAAAAATTGTTATTTTTTCTGGATTTGAAATAAACAGAAATTAAGAAAAAGAAGATATAAATATAATATTTGTTTTACAACCTCCTAAATTAACCCATGAAGTACCCAAATGCAAAAGGACATCGGAAGTAATTATCATGAACATTGCTTTTAATTAGCAATCAGCATTTACATTGTGATGACATATTATATCTATTCCTTAATGAAATATGCATGTTATAAATCTCATTCATCTTACATTAGCCGCTTAGCCTTTTGGACACCAGTAAAAAATTTACCTCATAATTTATTTCAGTTATTATGCTTATTGGCCTTTCATTTACAGTAAAATGATTTATTAGGAGTAACAGATATATTATTTGCACCTATTAATAACCCTAAATCTTATTATTATGATCAATCTCAGTAGACCAAGAAACTTAGATGAATATTCTAAAGAGAATAGGTGTCTTCCTTAAGATCTAGAATTCATGTTAGTGTAATAACTATTGTGTAACTAAGACAAATAGTCCCATGTGCCTGGGATTAAAATGGGGTCAAAGGGCAATTCAAGCCAAACTCGGTATCTTAATTTGCAAATACATAGCTACACTCAACAACCCACATTACCAGACCTCCTGGGAGTTCTTATTAATAGAAAATAGAAATATTTAATAATTTTTCCAGTAGATTCATAGAATTCTCAATAAAATAGATAACTATAAGGTGAAAAAATTTTAGTCTATGGCCATGCTACTCTGAACAAGCCCAATCCCATCTGATATTGAAAACTAAGCAGGGTTGGGCCTGGTTAGTACTTGGATGGGGGAATGCCAAGGAAGACCAGGTGCTATAGGCATAAAAAATAAAAGTAAATTAAAAAATAAAGGATCGTAAGCTGACAAATTCCTTGTAATAAGTGAGGTCAACCAAGGGTTACCTCACCTAAAAATTAAAAAAAAAAATTAAGATGAAAAAATTTTACAATCCATAAACAAGATGAAAAGTGATTACATAAGGATTAAATCAAGGTAGAATCTTTCCAAAATGGGCTTATTTGAAAACTAGCAAAATTGTTAAACTTTAAAATATCATTATCAATTTGGTCCAAATAATGTGCTATTGACAGAAAAAAGACTACAGGACTACAATACTGTAATACAAAGAGATAACTTTTAATGATTTGTAAATGACTGAGAAACTAAGGGACTTCTTGGCCAGAGATAAGGAAAGATTCACTTCTAGACACCAAGCGAATTGTTTATTTTCATGAGGAAATAAGTCAAATATTTAACATTGTAAGAGACAAATATCAGTCAAAGTTATTTTTCAGCAAAGCCATTTTTTTTCTACTCAAGATTACATTTATTTATTGTCTGAGGTTATTAATAGAAAAAGGATTTCTTCAAAATTTTCAAAACTCTAAACAGTGGAGAACACTCTCTTACTCTTAGGAAAGACAAATAAGGTAAAGTCTATTGACACACTTGTATAAGATATAGTCAATGTTTTCCTAAGAGTGAGGTGACTTGGAAGTCTTTTTTAAACCCAAAGTGATTGATAGTTAATACATCCTATCACATCTTTTCCTTAATCATTTTGTTTCTGGGGTTGAGTTACAGACAACAAAAATAAAAATAAAATGTCCAATAAATATATTACAAAGAAGCAAGCATACATAATCTACCATGACACAAAAGAGGATATCAATACTTTACGAAAATGTTATGCTTTCTAATATGTCATATGAATTATCTCTTGGAGATTGACTAGCCCAAGCTCTGTCGTACTATACTTTCCAAGTTGTAGTTTATGCTTTCATCTTGACCAAACTTACATTTCCATCATCATCTCATGAGAAATGGCCAAGAACCGCATGTGCCTGTGATAGTATTGTCCAATTTCCCCAGAACAGAAAAATAAATCTTTTTTAGGAAATCTGTATTTTACTGTTTAAAGTTTACACAGTTCTTTATCATTGTCTTCTTTATCATAACAATATTTCTGGAAGAACATAATGATAATGTCCCCATTCCACAAATTGGAAACCCTCAGAGGCAAGAGTTCTGGTCAAGATGGTAGAGTAGGTGAATACTGTGCTTTCCTCCTCCCTTGACTACATTAAAATTATAAAGCAATCAACTAAATTATAGAACAATCAACTTGGAGAACCGTCTGAAAACTAGCTGAACTCCTATAACTAAGAATATAAAAAAGAGACCACATTGAGACTGGTAGGAGGTACAGAGATGCAAAACAGGCTGGCCCTACCTCTGCATGTGACATTTCAGTGTTGGGGGTGATATCTCATCTTTGGAGATCGTCCTGGGAGAGCTAAGGGCCCGGCCCTACTTTGGATCCCCCCAGCTCAGGGTTGCAGTGTTGGGAAGAGGAGTCCCAACAAAATCTGGCTGTAAAAGTCAGTGGGGATTCTGACCATCTGGATGAAATAGAAGGCTGCTGGAAACCTGGACATTCTATTAAACAGCCCATGCACAGACTCAGTAGTCCGCAGGCATTTACCCTGGGCTCTGGCAGAGTGACGGTGGCTCAAAAGGTGCCAGAAACATACAGGGAAGGGCTGAGTTGTGCAGCTTTAGGGTGAAGAGTGGATGAACAGGCACTATGGTCCTTGTGTTGAGCCCTTCTCCTGTGCTGCATACAGATAGGTACCATCTTGCTTATGTTGAACCTTCCTCTCACATGACCAAATCTGAATTTGCATTGGCTTGATGAAATCTGTTAACTCCACCCTAATGTATCCCTGGGACCCTGTCCAACACAACTTGCAAATTGCCAGAGGCATATTTCTTGTTGGGCAGCCAGCCACGCCCAATCCTCTAGGCAGGAGACACTTTGGGCAGTAATCTGCAGGTCTTGGCTCAGGTACCACCAGGGATAACTTAGGTGGCAGGTGATCAATCCCAGCCAAAGCTTCAGTGTTTCTTAAACAAATCTCAAGGGTCTGCAGGCCCTGATAGGTAGCAGCTTACCTCAGTGTGTTCTTAGACTTTTGCCAATGTACACAAGCTCAGCACTGGTACTAAATATGGGTCTGCACTAATCTGTTGAATGCCTCCTGCTCCACCTTTGTGACTTCCTGTGACCTCAACCAACTTGCATACTACCTGGGATTCCTTTAGGTGTTGAGCATTACTGGCAGCCAGCAGATGGCCTCAGACCTAGGGGTGTTCTGGACTCTTTGCCAAGCTGTCCCAGGCACAATACTGGTGGCAGCCAGCCACAGTTTGCTGCATGGCCACTCTCATGTGCCTTCAGATCTGTGGATCACTGCAAAGTTTCTGCTAGGTAGCCACCAGCAGTAACAGACTGCTCTAACCTTGGCCTGCATGGAAGGCCCTCCCAAGGGGACCCAGAACCAAAATAATTGGAGGCTGGCATCAGCTCACAAAAAAGCACCACCTGATTAGCCCCACAAGCAACACACCCAAAGGGTGATCTCAAAAGTCACATATGCCACCTGGGATCACTCCTATTCAATGGGGTCAACCCCAACTCAGCAGCTCATACCTTGTGGGTATGGACAATGCTCACAGCCAGTCAGCCTGAGTCAATCCTACCCACTAATGTGTCAACAGCAATCAAAGTTGAACTATAGCAAGAGGGAACACACAACCCAAACAAGAATACCCCCTGGAGCATCCAGAGAAGGTGATCAGGTAGAATGCGCCACTGGGCCACTCAGGACACCTACTACATGAGATCACTCAGCTAAGACTGGGAAATCTACTGAATATATAGAAACAAACACAGAGAGGAGGAAAAATGAGAAAACAAACAGGTCTCAAATGAAAAAAATAGGATGTTGGCATAAGAGTGTTGTTGGCATAAAAACAGACACATAGATCCATGGAACAGAATAGAGAATCCAGAAATTAATCCACAACTATATGGTCATTTAACCTATAACAAAGGAGGCAAGCATATACAATGGAGTGAAGACAGTCTATTCAATAAATGATGTTGGAAACAATGGGCAGTTAAATGCAAAAAAAACCACCAATAAAACTGGACCACCTTATTACACCATATACAAGAATAAATTCAAAACAGATTAAAGACTTAAATGTAAGACCCCAAACCATAAAACTCCTAGAAAAAAAACATAGGCAGTAAATTCTGTGACATTGCTCTTAATAATGTTTTTTGTTTGTTTGTTTGTTTGTTTTTCTGATATATCTTCTCAAGCAAGGGAACCAAAAGTAAATGAGTAAATAAATGAAACTACATCAAACTAAAAAGTTTTTGCAAAGCAAAAGAAACTATTAACA
>NW_011888807.1:11035069-11036888 GCF_000151845.1 Pteropus vampyrus
GTGGAAGACTTATATAGGCATTTCTCCAAAGAGGATATATAGATAGTCATCAGGCATATGAAAAGATGCTCAAAATCACTAATCATAGAAGAAATTAAAATTAAAACCACAATGAGATATCACTTCACACCTGTCAGAATGGCTGTTATCAGTCAATCAAAAACAAGTGTTGATGAAGATATGGAGAAAAGGTAACTCTCACACACTGGTGGTGGGATTGCAAATGGGTCAGCTATTATAGAAAACAATTCAGAGGTTCCTCAAAACTTTAAAAGTAGAACTACCTTATGACTCAGCGATTCCACTTTTAGGTTTTTGTTTTTTTTTTCCAAAGAAATACAAAACACTAATTCTAAAAGATATATGCACCCTTATGTTCATTGCAGCACTGTTTATAATAGCCAAGATATGGAAGCAACTTAAATGTCTATCAACAGATGCCTGGATGAAGAAGAGGTGGTACATATATACAATGGAATATTACTCAGCCATAAAAAATAAAATATTATCATTTGCAATGACATGGATGGATCTAAAGGATATTATTCTAAATGAAATAAGTAAGACAGAGAAAGACAAGTACCATATGATTTCACTCGTACATGGAATCTAAGAAAATAATAAATGAACAAACAAAGGGGAAACAGACTCATGGATACAGAGAATAAAAATCATTGCCATATGGGAGGTGGTTTGGGGGATTCGGTGAACAAGGTGAAGGGATTAGAAATACAGATTATTAGTTACAAAACTGCCATGGTGATGTGAAGTATAGCACAGAAAATATAATCAATAATATTTAATAACTATGTGTGGTGCTAGTTGGATACTAGACTAATCAAAAGGATCATGTCATAAATTATAAAAGGTTTAACTACTGTGCTGTACCCCTGAAACTGATATAAAATAATATTGAATATCAATTTTAATTGAAAAATAAAAATTAGGAAAGGAAAGAAAACTTCAGAGGCTTAATTGAATGCACCAAGATAGAGCAACCAATAGGCAAAAACTTTAAATCAAACCTTGATGCTCCATTGTATTCACAATGCACTATTAGCCTAGCACCACATAGCAAAATTTAATGTGTATGAAGATATAATTGTGATTTTACTAACACAGATAATCTTTAATTTAAGAAACATATGTGTGTGTGTGTGTATATGTATATATATGGAGTATTATATATGGAGTATTATATTTATCCACAATGAAAAAATCAAGTACATATTATACAACATAGTTCTATGAAAGTACAAAAATGTGAAACATTTAAATTAGGACAGCTGAGATTGTTCTTTTATATTTATACTTTTTCAAAGAGAAATTGAGTAGCATATTTGTAACAAAGTTATTACCTATGTTTTCTTTCTTTTTTATTTTTAAAATTTATTGAGATTTTATTTACAAAGGTCAACTCTAGAAGTGGTTACTCGCAATTATCTAGAATTATTCTTTGGCCATATAGCTTATTTTTTTATTATTTAGAAAAACTTAACATACTACTAATTCTTTTTTTCTCAAATTATGACATAATTTTTTAAAAAAAATAAATAAAATATTTAAAAGCTAGCCTTTGGTACTTTCTAATATTTCTGCAATTGTTTGGTGGAAAGGGAAAGAATACAAGGGGAAAAAGAAGATGCTAGAGACAAAGATGAGGTTAGAAAAAAGAAGAAATGGCAGGTTGCATTAAATTAATGAAAAAAATGAAATAATTGGAACATAACTTTAAAAAAATAACTTTAGGGAACATTTCTTTTTCATTCAATTATTTATTTATTTGATGTCTATTTATGAAGTGTCCTTATAGATATGG
>NW_011888807.1:11036938-11039003 GCF_000151845.1 Pteropus vampyrus
GATAGACTAGTGGATAAGAGAGAAAATTTTAGTTGAGCATTTTTCTGTAAGTTTAAAATGTCTGTTGATTATTTAGTGTGTATTGTCCAATAGCTTACTACTATAATTTATATGTTCTAAAGCAAGGTTTGAAAAAAGTTGCATACTATACTGCACGTGGATTATTTTATTAAAGCGTTATTGAAGGATTATAAATAAGTCCTGGGGATATAATGTACAGCATGGTGATTATAGATAATAATATTGTGTTGCATATTTGTAAGTTGCCATAAAAGTTCTCATCACAAAAAAAAAAAAAAAATTAGGAACTATGTATGGAGATAGATGTTAACTAGACTTACTATGGTGATAATTTTGTGGTGTATGCAAATATCAAATCATTATGTTGTACACCTGAAACTAATATAATGTGATATGTCAATTATATCTCAATTAAAAATAATAGTAAATGATTAATTGTCTATCCTAATGTATAGACTATTGCTTTTATTTATTTTTTTCACTCATTTGCCATTATTACCACTAACATTGTGAAAACAGGGTAGTTTTCTCAAACATTGTATTAGTTTAGAAAATATTACTGCTGTTTCAGAGTAACTTCTTCTAAATGTTAAGCAAGTGAGACGTTATAGAATTTTTGGTACAGATTGCATGTTAGTATCCAGACATTATAAAGTTGTGGACATATATTTTTTATAGGATATGATTATGTGACTATGCATTTGGCAAAAAGAAACTACAAGTACCACCATCTAACTTTCTGAGAATTTATTTATTAGAATAATGCTAACAATTTATTATTTTCTTTTCCTTTAGGGCTCTTTCCAAGTATGCAGGGCATGTTTTAGACGTGCATGTATATCAGCTCATGATGTGCTACCTATTTTGTTAAATATTTAAGGAAAAATATTGTCAGAAAAATATTCTGGTGTATGGTATAACTGCTGAATCCATCGCAGTGCCACTTTTCGTATTGTTTTATGGGCAATGAAACAAAGCACATTATGACTATAGGGAACAATAATTCACCACAGGTTCTGTTTTTACCTAGCCTGCACACTAAATTATGAGGACATATTGTTTCTTGGTGTTTACGGAGATTTATGGCAAGTACATATTTTTCTGTAAATGTCCTTTCAACTGAAAGATGTTACACAAAACTCAGGGAGGGGAGTTCTTATTGGATGATGGATGGGGAAAGGGTGATAACTGATTTATATAGAATTCTACTAATGTTAACTTAAGCAGTTATAGAAAATATTTTAACCTGGATTCAACAAATGTTAAATAAAAATAAATGTAATTGGCATAGGTAGAACACTAACAGCTTGCATACAGTAAGTTTAGAGTCTCTGAGGTGTTCTCTTATCTGAATAAATCTTTCCCATTCTGTTCACTCATGTCTGACATTTTTAATTGAACACCAGTCTTTTTATTTTTCAAAAATTCATAATATAAAATGTAAACACTCCCAGGAAAGGTAAATTTACACTTAATTTCACACTACTCTGTAAATGTATGATAACATGTCATATCCTAACTGACAACTGATGTGGCTTTACCTACCTTATGAAATCTAAAACCTTATAAGTTTATCCGAGGGTGGTCAATGTTAACAGAAGTTTCACTGATCACATTATCCACTTAGAATATCAAGAGAAGTGAATTAAGTATCAAATTTTCAGATGAAAGAAGGCAGAAAGGAAAAAAAAATATATGGTTAGAGGTTCAATTTTGCTCCTTGATGATTTTTCCAATGGTTTCTTCAAACTAGTTTTCTCTTTCTTGAAATGTACTCTCCAATAAACATTTTAACTCATAACTGTAATAGAATATGTAACTAAGACACATAGAATCATGTTGAAGAAATTCCTGGAAAATCTGCAGAGAAATAAGAAAAAAAGCAATTCTTAAAACCAAATAATTTTCAAATCAATAATTAAAACTTGAAAGTTCTGCTTTAGAAAACCACAAATATATCCCAGTTTTTGTATTGTTAATCTTAGAAGAATAAATACAGATTATTGAAGGGAAATTACAATCAGTATTACTTGTTTGAAAAAAA
>NW_011888807.1:11039053-11041097 GCF_000151845.1 Pteropus vampyrus
CTCCTTGATGATTTTTCCAATGGTTTCTTCAAACTAGTTTTCTCTTTCTTGAAATGTACTCTCCAATAAACATTTTAACTCATAACTGTAATAGAATATGTAACTAAGACACATAGAATCATGTTGAAGAAATTCCTGGAAAATCCGCAGAGAAATAAGAAAAAAAGCAATTCTTAAAACCAAATAATTTTCAAATCAATAATTAAAACTTGAAAGTTCTGCTTTAGAAAACCACAAATATATCCCAGTTTTTGTATTGTTAATCTTAGAAGAATAAATACAGATTATTGAAGGGAAATTACAATCAGTATTACTTGTTTGAAAAAAAAGTAGTTATTGGGTAATCACACTTCTAACACAGGATTAAAAGAACCAAAACAAACAAACAAACAAACAAACAAACAAACAAAACCTTCTAAACATCTAGGAAAGCATGATTTAGGAGTTTCCACAGCATTAGCCATTTTATAGGGCATTGTGAGAAAATGAGATTTCTGGAGTCTTGTTTATAGTGTGTAATTTTTAAAAACTATGGTGCCTTTATATTTTACATTTAAACTTAATTCATAGAAGAAGTTAAAATGTTCTTTGTCAAGCTGCAAAAAAATAATTTATAATATTTGATGACTCGAACAAAAAATTATCAAAAAAATTCATAACTTTTTTTAATCTATTACCTTAACAACAAAGGTATAAAGATATTAGAGAGGGTTTGCTAAGTCTAGTGTTGGAGAGATAGTATATTGAAGGAAATTTAACTCACATCTCATACCTTTAAACTCCTTGTTTAGAAGTTCTCTTGATTTACAAAATAGATTTTTTTTAAGACAATCATAAATAGATGCTGTTGGCATTAGATCACCCATTAATATCCATATATCAAACTAAAAAGAATAATCGTAATGATGAAAATAGTGACCCAAAGAAATAATGCAACAAACTACTACTTCCTGGAAAAGTCATTTTATCCTTAGTTCCTTTATTTTACAGTACTGGGGGAAATATAAAGGTAAGGAGAAGATTTTCTAGCTACACTTAAATAAATGATCCTTTCCCTCTGAAAGAAATGACAATAAAATATTCCAAAGGATAAAATTGCTTACATGACTGGGTTTGCATCTTGTTCTGTTTTATTATTTCTCACTGAATGTGAAAATAAAATGAGATTTTAAAAATAAAAAGAGATTCATGGTATGGTTATTCTACAGAATTTTATAATACATTTTTTAAACACCATTATTACTATGCAAAGGCAGCCTAGCATCCTTGTCCAAAGATATAAAATATACTCATAACTGGGTTCAGACTTCGTAGCAGATGTTTAATGTTGGTAGGACTATTCGGAGCTTAGCGAAGTTTGTGACAAAATTAGACCACATTTAAAAAAAGAATTCAATAATTATTTAAATAAAAAGAGCAAGTGAATTGCTAATGTTAGGTATTTGAGTTAGGTCCATTTGTTTACATATTCGCATTTATGTTTAACATTTATTGGTCCACTAAAGTTAACATTTTTAGCAGATAGTTTTCAGATAAAAGACAGTCCTATAGCCCTGTATGGGAAGGGATCTATGAACTGTATTTAGTCATCGATCATTAGTTATGATGTGATTAATGTTGCAGTATTTTAATTCAGAGTGAACCTGATATGGCCTAAACCTATGATTTATACTTTATATCTTCAATGTCATTTTTGGAAAATAATAATTGTTAAAGTTTATTATAGAAGAGTTGGCAAATGCTTTTTTCATTTAACATCAATGGAATATGAATGGCTTGTTTATATTAAATATAGCATCATTTATTATAATAATCTGCATTCTATAAGTATGAGATCTATATGATTCTACTGCAGTGTAAAAACCTTAGGTTGATTCCAACTTGCCAGACTTAAAATAATAGTGTTCAGAGAACCAAAAATCTAAATTTTATGTAACAATTCTAAATGAAAGAGGAAAGTTCAATAGACAGAGCAGTGACTAAAACCAATGTATAATAAAAACTAACATTTTGAAGAAGAAGAAAAAGAAAAAAATATGTAAAA
>NW_011888807.1:11041531-11043984 GCF_000151845.1 Pteropus vampyrus
ATAGATATTTATGCCATAACAATAAATACCAAATATAATTTTGGAGAATCTATATTCTGAGGATAGTATGTTAGAAACTGAGATCTCTGTAACAGTAAAATATGTTTATGTATATGTACAGTCAAATAAAAGATACATTAATACTTTTAAAGGCTTTTGAAATTACCTATCAACAAACGAGACATTAATTAGTAATAAACTCTAGCCATCCCGAGAAATCTGTCAACTGAGACACTACAAAAACATTTATAAATGAGATAAAAGAAATAATATAATAATGACAGAGTATAAAAAGTATATTAGTTATCTATTGCTACATAACTTATTACCCTTAAATGTAGCAACTTAAAGCAACACACATTTGTTATCTTACTCTTCCTAGGGGTCAGGAACCTGGGCATGTTTTGGATGAATATTGTACTTTAAAGTCTCTTATAGGTTTCCCTTAAGGTGTCAGTTGGGCTGTAGTAATCTCAATGCTCATATGGACATAATTTATATCCAAGCTCACATGATTGTTGGTAATTTCAGTTGCCTGTGGGGTGTTAGATTGAGGGCCTCAGTTTCTTGTTGACTATTGGCAGGTATTAACTCTCAGCTCCTTGTGATGTGGCTTCTCCATCATGGCAGCTTGCTTCATTAGAGTGTGAGATCTGCCATGGCAAAAGGGACAGTCTATTAACTTGATGGAGGTCACAGTCTTTATAAGATAACCAAATAAACAACATCTATCACTTTCGCTGTATTCTATTACCAAGAGTGAAATAACTAGGTCCAGCTCTCATTCAAGGAGCAGGAAGAGCAAAGGGGCATGAAGATCATAAGATGGGAATCATTGGAGACCATCTTAGAACCTACCTCAAAGACTGATGCTAAGCTATGGTTCCACTAAAATGTAATGTCTGTATTGCATCACTAATATTATTATTAAACAATGGACAAATCAAAATAATTCTTAAATATATAGGTATACATTGTAAAAAAATTCATATGATGATTGGCATGATCTACGTTTTGTGATTATTTTTTATATGACTTGAGATACTGAGATGCAAATTCATGGAATATGTTCTATTTTGTATAGGAGAGAAAAAAATGAAGAAAAGAATAATTAGTTATATGATTTCTATTGATAAATTTTAAATTTAAGTATAAATGATTTTTTACATTCACTGTATTTCCTAAATGTTCTAAAAAGTGCTTTTATTATTTTACAGTGAGAAATAATCAGTATACAGTTTGAAAATGAATAGAAATATAGCATTTTGTAGCACTTTCTTATTACCATATATTTCACTAATATCTCAAATTAGAATAAATGTATAATATTACTGATTTATGACTAATATCAAGCTCAGAGAATATGAAAATGACTTACATAATGAAGATAGCTATTAGCAAATTTAGAACCAGAAACTTTATTTCCTAAATAATAAAAAAATCGCTTTTATTTTATTAAACCACATTAAACATTACTTGAAAGAGGGTAAAAAAATGATGAAAATGTATAGCTAAATGTATTTAGTGTTGGAATGTCATTTTTGAAGCTTAATAATTATATATACAAGGATAAATATTTTCAGTATACATTGTTTTTATAATTCTCATAATGATTAAAGTCTACCATTATAAAATGAATTTGAAAGAAGATTCTGATACAATATTCCTTTGATAGATATCTTTAAAATATTTGATAAGATTTTCAGAAAGTCATCTTATCACATCTGTAATAAAATATCTCTGCTTAAGTTTGAGTCTGCAAAAAAAAAAAAAAGATGTTATTTCAGGACAGAAAACAACAAAAATATAGATGTAGTATTTTACATTAACATTTACTTTAACAATGAAAAGGCAGAGATAGGCCAAAAAAATTGGTGTAATAAACATTTTTGTTATTATTGAAAGATATTTTACTCTTAGGTCGATTTGCTTATTAAATCAGTAGATGAAGTTGTTTCTTTACTTACGAATAACAATTTTTTACCTCCCTTTTTCTATCCAAAACAAAACGATTCACTTATAATTTATACAGCTATTCTCATATGAATGTGAGTTATGGATATAGATGTTTCCATCAAATAATAATGCTTCAAATTGCTTCGTATTTTTCTTCCAAAAAATTCAAACTGTTTAACTGACAATTAGTATGTCATTATCCTCGTTTTCCAGATGACATTTTTTAACATAACTTTTTACCTTGCAAATATGCTAAGACACAAAAATGCTTCATAGAATATAAATTAACAAATGAAACTGAAAGAACAGAAAGGTCAAATCATTTGTCCCAAATCACATAAGTAATCAGTGGAAAAGCTCGATTTTTTTCCTCTTGTGTTTAGTCATGTTACTCTAAATTAATGTAGTTAATGCTAAAGTTATAGTTTGGTAAGTTTTACAATATTGCAAATCTTTTATTTGTCTCTCTTTTTCCATTCTTATTAAAGAAATCAAAA
>NW_011888807.1:11044034-11045562 GCF_000151845.1 Pteropus vampyrus
CGAATAACAATTTTTTACCTCCCTTTTTCTATCCAAAACAAAACGATTCACTTATAATTTATACAGCTATTCTCATATGAATGTGAGTTATGGATATAGATGTTTCCATCAAATAACAATGCTTCAAATTGCTTCGTATTTTTCTTCCAAAAAATTCAAACTGTTTAACTGACAATTAGTATGTCATTATCCTCGTTTTCCAGATGACATTTTTTAACATAACTTTTTACCTTGCAAATATGCTAAGACACAAAAATGCTTCATAGAATATAAATTAACAAATGAAACTGAAAGAACAGAAAGGTCAAATCATTTGTCCCAAATCACATAAGTAATCAGTGGAAAAGCTCGATTTTTTTCCTCTTGTGTTTAGTCATGTTACTCTAAATTAATGTAGTTAATGCTAAAGTTATAGTTTGGTAAGTTTTACAATATTGCAAATCTTTTATTTGTCTCTCTTTTTCCATTCTTATTAAAGAAATCAAAATTTCTTTACAAGATGTTTCACTGAAAGCAAAAAAAATATTTGTAGTTGTAATATAAGAAAATAGCATAGGTTCAATCACTGTCCTAAAACCTTAGTTTGCAATGGCATGGCAAACTATAACTCAGGTATAAGTTGTTAGAGTTGATACAAGAAGAAATATACTACTCATATATCTACTGATAATCTAATTATATTTATAAAGCTATTACCTTTATATTAGTCTTAAGGTCAATTTGGAGATATCTCTTAAATCTAGCTATTTCACATTCATCAAAGAAAAAAGTAAAGATAGTTTGAAATATGAAAGTCGGGATCCTTAGAGTTGACGCAAGTTGTTGTAAAATGAGGACTCTCCTTTTGGCTGGCAGATGACCACTTCTCTGGTGTACTCACGTGGTTAGCTAGATTAGTCATTGTTCTCCAAAGAAAGAGATCCAACAAAATCTATATTTTTATAAAAAATAAGTTTATATATATATACACATATATATATGTGTGATTTTATTTTTATATATGCAGCTGTCTGAATGTTTGTGTATCACCAAACATTTCTATGTTGAAATTGTAATGCCCAATGCAATAATAATAGAAGATGAGGCCTTTAGGAGATGCTTAGATTATGAAGATGAAGCCCTCGTGAATGGAATTAGTATTTCATAAAAGGGACTCAACAGAGCTCCATAGCACCTTTCACCATGCGAGGGTACAGTGAGAAGTCTACAGCCCAGAAGAGGGCCCTCACCCAACCATGCACGCATCCTGATATTGGACTTCCAGCCTCTAGAACTGTAAGAAATAAAGTTTGTTGTTTATAAGCTCCTTAGTCTCTAATTTTTCATTGTAGCAGCCCAAACAGACTAAAATGGAAAATCGGTACTAAAACGTAGGGGTGCTACTATACCACATATTTAAAAATGTGGAAGTGGCTTTGCAATTGGGTAATGGTAGAGGCTAGAAGAGTTTTGAGGTGCATGCTAGAAAAAGTCTACATTGCTATGAATGAATTTTTAAAGGCAATTCTGTTGAAGACCAAAAAAAAAA
>NW_011888807.1:11046772-11048519 GCF_000151845.1 Pteropus vampyrus
AAATCGGTACTAAAACGTAGGGGTGCTACTATACCACATATTTAAAAATGTGGAAGTGGCTTTGCAATTGGGTAATGGTAGAGGCTAGAAGAGTTTTGAGGTGCATGCTAGAAAAAGTCTACATTGCTATGAATGAATTTTTAAAGGCAATTCTGTTGAAGACCAAAAAAAAAAAAGAAAAAGAGGAACATACTATTGAACAATGGAAGAAAAGCCATTCTTGTTATAAAATGTCAAATAACTTGGATGAATTGTGTTTGTATTCAAGTATTTTATGTAAGGTAGATTTGTGAGTGATAAAGCTGCATATTTCGGCTGAAGCTATTTCTAAGCAGGTTTGAAGGTGTGGCTTGACTTCTCTTTTATGTAGGGATGTCCCAGTGTGTCCAGAAGGTGGAACGCCCATCCCGGTGTGCCTGGAGGGCAGAGGATTAAAAAAAAAAAAAAAGGAAATAAAAGATTATTTTAGAGACTTAAAGTTTGATATTGTTTGCCTTGTTGGATTTTGGACTTGCTTGGGACCTGTCACCCTTTTTTTCCTATTTATGCTTTTTAGAATCGGAATGTGTGTCTATGCCTATACTCCTATCGTATTATGAAAGCACATGACACCTTCGATTTCAAAGATTCACAGCTAGAGAGCAATTTTCCTAAGAATAAATCATGAGTTGTACCCAAATGTGATTTAGATAATATTTAGATGAGACTTTAGACTTACACTTGAGTTTATGCTAGAATGTGATAAGACTTTGGGAGTTGTGAGGATGTAGTAAATGTGTTTTGTATGTGAGAAGAACATGAATTTTGGGGGACCTTGGGAGGTGCTTATGAGGTGGAATCCTCATAAAATGGGATTAGAGTTCTAATAAAAGAGACTCCACAAGGCCCCCTTTCCCCTTTCACCGTGTGAGGATACAACTAAAAATTTAAGACCTGGAAAAAAGCCCTTCCCTGACGATGTTGGCAACTTGATCTCATATTTTGAGCCTCTGGAACTATGAGTAATAAATGTTTGTTGTTTATAACCTACTTGCTCTATACAGGTAGTTTATAAATATCTGGACAATAATCAAAAATTTGGACAATAACCTAGTCAAGTTAACATAAACTTAACCATCACAAGTCCACCTCTAGTCAACTTGACACCCTTACACATGTCCTTAACCATACTTAATCTTCAAATAAAGGCAATAACCAGGTAAGAATTCTGCCTAATTTAATATATTTATCCTGAATACAACCTAAAAACAGTAGCCCCTTCTCCAGAAGAGGTGAAGTTTTTGTGTTATGTTTACTCTTCTTGCTATCCCCTATTTTAAGTACTAAGATATAAAATTAATAATATGATAATCAGTCAATACATTTTATATTACATCATAATACAATAGCAAACTGACAAACCATGTACATTGCTCAGTATTCTGCCCACTAGGAGAATTTTACTTCACTTCTTTGAAGATGTCCCAGAAATGGGTTGTGGTGCCGTAGCTGTCCACTTTTGGATGGTGCCTGCATATCATGCAGAAACATCTCTAAACCCAAACTGTGTATAGGGAACTGCTCATAATTTACTAAGCCAACTTTATGGCTTAGTAAATTAGATAACACCCAGTTTAGGATGGATAGCTCAGGCTACATGTTACCTTGATGACTAGGAAATTTGAGGAAGAGATATGTAGATAGATCTCCCTGAATGTAATTTCCCTCAAAACTGAGAGGTAATATAAAGGGGAGAGGGTAGTATTGG
>NW_011888807.1:11050049-11058506 GCF_000151845.1 Pteropus vampyrus
ATTTTCTATTAATTTTAAGGCAAAGCTATTTTAAAATCTAAGACAAGACGTGGGATTTATTTACTTAACAATTTGGGACAGACTATTTCTGAAAATAAACATTTCTAGAGTTATAATACACTAATATCAAATGTTTTAAGTTGGCTACTCTTCATACAATTTCAGTTTTCTAATGATGTAGCCAGAAAAGTCATTATTTTTACTTAATACAACTCTAGTCATTAATATCAATTAGTAATTGCTTTGTGAAAGAAAAGCTTTTCTTGAAAACACTTTTGTGTGGCTGTTTTGCATTTAACAACAGTTTTATGAGGATTTTAGCCCAATAGTTTTTACCATGTATGAAATGCTGTTTTAACTCTTGGTATAGTATAACTTGACTTTTCTCTGTATTAGTCCTCACAGCTGTTCCCTCAAACCTGACAAATACTTAACAAAAAGGCCAGCCTGTCACTTCTACTACTTTATCTATCTATCTATCTATCTATCTATCTATCTATCTATCTATCTATCTATCTATCTATCTATTTGTTTGTTTGTTTTTAGGCAAGGCAAATTAACTCACAGATTACAAGGACCTTGTCATTTTACAATCCCTTATTTTTTTTTATTTTATACACCTAGAGCACCTGATCTTCCTAGGTGGTCTCCCATCCAAGTGCTAACCAGGCCCAACCCTGCCTAGCTTCTGAGATCAGACAGGACTGAGCTTGTTCAGGGTAGCATGACTGTAGACTAATTCTATCACTTTAGAAACTTTTAACATTTTCAAAAGTAGCACTGGGAAAACCTCAAATTAGGCAGTACTTTCGATTTTGCACCAAGTAAATTGCTTTCTAGAGGGCCACCAGATAACTCCTGGAATAGGTAATAGGATGCAGAGACTCTAACCTCCAGGTTGGCCTTTGTACCTACCCTGGGTTGGTGGTGACAGAAAGCCATTAGCCTTTGATTGCTGTTTACTGACCTGTGTGAAATGAGTTGATGACTCTCATTCAGTTTTTAGTGGACAAGTGCAAGGATTACATTTTGAAACCTTGTTGGTAGTTCCAGAAAAATAGAGATAGATTGAGTAGGCTGTAAGGTTAAAGTACTGACCCACCAGATTAGGGTTGACTTTCCTTGGAAGGGAACTTTGCTCTTTCTTGGCCCGTACTCCATACCTACTCAGTAGGTAGGCTAATAAAATATTTAAGGTACTAGGGGTTTCAAACCACTACTTTCTTTGAATATGCTCTACTTTTTCTTAATACCATGAAGTAAAACCTTTATTTATTTTTTAATGTGATTTTCTGGATAAATGCTTTGAAATTAACATAAAATTTTACAGCTATTAATGTATTAGTGCAGTCACTTATTAACTAACAAATATACATAATAAAATGAGATGAATGAAAATCTTATTTTTTAATTGTTATTAAGTCTGTAATTTATTTTTCTCTAGCCATTGTAATCTTAATTTCCCCTTTTCCTCTGAAAGAGGATTCACAATTCTAATTTCTTACCCTGGTTTGTTTTGCTCTCACCTGTAATGCAGATCATTATTAAGACCATCTCCTTATATCAATCCTTAATTCAAGTTCAATTTTCATAATAAAGCCATCCCCGAATACTCCAAATTTAACTTGCCTTTGATCACTGTCTGAATTATATAATTGGACAATATATTAAAATTTCTCTAATTTTGTTTTCTTTTTCATTATTTTGTATATTATTCTTCACTTCCTAAATAGACAATAAGTATATTGAAAGCAGGAGTATTACTTTTTATTTATTCTGCATTTTCTGGGTTATCTATCTAATAACTCACAAGCTTATTGGATAAAATGTTATGCCATTTTCCTAGAGCATCTATTTCTCATATATTATCAGAAGTATATAAGCATTGTGACTTTTATTGGTGTCGTCTTTTCTTTTTTTTTAATAGATAGATATGGCTGTAAGCATTACCTTTAGAAATGTAAAAGTCACTGGAGAGGATATCGAGTGGGACAACATATCCCTGTGTTTTTGTTATGTAGAAACAAACTCGGGAAAATCAATAATCTCGCTAAATATCGGTTTCTTCATCTATAAGATGGAGATAAAATATAAATATAGATTATTGAACCAGATGATTGTGAAAAAAATAAATAAATGAGACAAGATGTAGGAAAGAACTTGCAAATGGTTATGTTATATAAATTTCAAAATTTTACTAAGTAAAGTCTAAGTAAGTATTGAATAAGTATTTATTTATTTGACAATGCATCTGTTAAGAGTTAAAATGTATTCCTGAAAAATTCATACATTGAAGTCCTAAGCCCATGTATCTCAGAATGCATCCTTACTTGGAAATAGGGTTGTTGTAGTTGTAATTAGTTAAGTTTGATAAGGTCATACTAGAGGAGGGTGAGCCTTTAATTCAATTTGACTGATAACCTCATGAAAAGTGGAAATTAGGACATATATCCACATTCTGGGAAAATGTCATGTGAAGATAAAGGCAGAAATCAGACTGATGTTTTTACAAGACAAGAGACACTAAATATAGCCAGCAAACCACCACAAGCCTAAAAAGAGGCATGAAAAAGCTTCTTACTCATATACCTAAGAAGGAACCAAGCTTCAGACATCTTGATTTTGGACTTCTTGCCTTCAGAACTACCAAACAATAATTTTCTGTTATTTAAGCCACCTATTTTGTAGTGTTTGGTTATGACAGCCCTGGCAATCTAATACAGCATCTTATATGAAATAAATTATTTATAGACAATAAACAGAATAACCACCAAGGAAAAGCAAGATTGCTTTAAAACTTTTGTGCTTAGAAGATCACTATCAAGAAAATTAAAAGACAAACCATAGAATAGAAAAACGTATTTGTATATATTAGATAAAGACATTTTATGTAGAATGTATAAAAGACTCTTGCAAGTCAATAAATAAAAGGTAAATAACCCAACTAAAAAATGAGCAATGGATCTAAATAGACTTTTCTTCAGTGGAAATACACAAATGGCAATTAAGTGTATAAAGAGATACTCAGTATTATTGTCTACCAGAAAAATAAAAATAAGACCATGAGATGCTCATACCCACTAGAATGACAACAAAAACAAAAACTAAAACAAACAAACAAAAAATACAATAACCAAGTGAAGATGTGGAGGAATCAAAACACTCCTACACTGCTTATGGGAATAGAAAATGGTGTAGCCACTTTGGCAAAAAAGTGTGGCAGTCCTTAGAATGATTAAATATAGATCTATGACCCAGCAATTTCACTCCTAAGTATATACTAAGATGAATGAAAATATATTTCCAAACGAATTATTATTTGTTAATAATTATTATTAATTATAAGTAGAAGGTAGAGATAACACACAAATCTTCATCAACTGATGAATGGTTAAATAATGTATATTTATACAAAGAAATATTATTCTGCCATAAAAAAACAATGAAGTACTGATACATGCCATAGCATGGATGAAATTTGAAAACATTATACTGAGTAAAAGAAACTAGTTACAAAAAATATCGATATTATATTAAACCTCTAAATACAATTTCTAGAATAGGTAAGTCTATAGAGGCAGAAAATATATTAGTGATTGCTTAGTTCTTGGAGGGTAGAGTGTAATAGGATGACAGCTAAAGAGTACATGTGACATTTTCTTTTGAGATGATATAATGTTCTAAAATTAATTATGGTGATTGTATCATTTATCTGTGATAAAAGAATTTCGATCTAAAATGGAACCAGAGGGTACAAAATTGGGATCTCAGGCATGCATTCTCAGGACTGAGAGACTGATTTCCTATAAATGCATTATTGATAAAAAAATGAAACTTATTGTTCCACCAATGAACATCCATCATGAACCTCTCTTCTTTCTGAAGTCAATTTTCTTGCTGCTTGGACTCTAGATGACTCCCCTACTACACACACTGTGCCTTCTCTGACCATAATATAGCAGGCTCCAAAACCTCAAGAGACTGGTCTGTAGCTTGCTACACTTTGTATATCCTAAATTGCAATTTCTCTGCAATTCCTGAATAAATCCAATTTCTTATAATTAGAGCTTGCGTCAGTTTTCTTCTTTATTTAGGTTGAATATAATAACTATTGAATTGTACATTTAAAACATAATAATGAAAAAGTTACTTAGAAAAAAATTGGAGTTTTTCTAGTTTCCCAATTAAAAGTGTAAAGTTAAACCTCACCTATTTAACTTTTTTCTGAATTTCTTCCAGTTTTCTCAAGTTACATCACTTTATTCTACATATTTATCTTAGGTTACTGCTGCTCACTAATTCTCTTTATTTTTTGCTGTCTTGGTTAATACAACATTTCACATTTTACCTTTATTTGCATTTGTAGAGTTTCTGTAAATTTGTGCTATGCTGGATGTTTAGATGATATTTTTGTTTTGTGTATTAACACTTGATTAAAGATTGTATACTATTTTGACCCTATGGGGGCTTTCACATAATGTTAGTTGAATTTTTAGCAGAATAGGGCATACAGAATCATGAAAAATTAAATTATCTCATAGATAGAAACAAAGTTTGCATTTGCAGTCTTGCTTCCCACATCCTTTCCAATATGAAACCTCCCTTTAGACACACACACATAAACATACACACATATACTCATGTACATGCTGAAGATTTGAGGAGGTAATCATTAAAGAGGAAAATAAAACAAAAAAGAGAAATTTGGGAACTATACTTCATGGCAGAAGGTGTTATGGTCACTTTTTTTTTGTAGAGAAAAAAACAGGTCAAGGATGCTAACTCCCTAATGTCTTTTGTCAAATAAGTGGTAGAGTTGGTATATGAACCAAAGTAGTCTGGCTTCAGAGGCATTGATATTAATGACTATACTCAACTTTCTTTTAACATCAAGTTGAAAAATCAACATCTTTCCTATAAACCAGCAATAAAAATATGAGGCAAAATAATCATTTATAAACAACTATTATCAAATTTTTATATATATATCCCTAACAAAAAAGGTGAAAAGCCTAAATGAATACCAAACCAAACCAAACAAAATTTATAATGGGGAAAAAAAATTATATTCCTGAATGGGATAGTCAATTTTGTATAGGTGTATATTCTTCTTAATGAATTTTGTATATTAAGTTGAATTAAAATGAATTGCTATTTTGGAGGGTTCAAAAAGTGGAATGATTAGCAATTTCAGATGGTTCAATACAGATATGTTATATAAAATTTTTAGAATTCCAAAAAATTTTTAAATTGAGTAAGAAAAATTATCTTTATTTTATATCACAAGAAAAAATATACAGAACAGGCCAAGAAAATTTGTTAAAAAATTAAAACTAAGCAATTAATTGTCTATTATATTTCAATAAAACCAAAAAAAAAACAAACTAATAAGCTAGGATTTGACTTACTGAAAAAAAATTACATTTGATTACATTTTTTTAAGCTACAGAAATAATTTGTTTATGATAAGCATGGAGACTTAAGATAAAATTCAGTTATTATAATGCATAAATTTTAAACCTTATAAAATAAATAAAAGCATAAGCATCAGACATGGAGAAAACATTTATCATATAGTGATAGATCAGACTACTTGTTCACATATTTTCTTCTTTTTCTAATCTTCATGACTGTACATGGCCATGTGATTTGCTTTAGTGAATAGTATGTGAAGGAAAACATGCATATGTTTTCCAAACAGGTTTTAAATGTGCTATGTGCTCAGAGTTGTTCTCTTGCACTTTTTGCTATTAGTATAAAAAAAAATATTCCCAGGTGCTAATGGTTTCTAGAATGAGGCATGTAAAGGATACCTACAATTAAACTCCAGACTAGAATCAAGCCCAGCCATTAACAGGTAAAATTTGCCAAAACCCGGTCAACATGAGAACCTATGATCAAGAAAAGCACATGATTGTTTTTGTAAGTTACTAAAATTCAGGGCTTGTTTTTTATAAATCATTATAACAGCAGAAACCTCACTATTGTAATATATCACAAAGTATTTCTAATAGTATATACAAAATTGTTTCAATAAATATCTAAATATATATATTTGAGTATATTGTCCCATTTTGTATAATTCATTGGCAAATTTTATAAAAAGGAAACTAAAAGTTTTAAATTGAAAAGAAATGAGGACTTTCAAACTTGTAAAATGATATGAACTATTGAGATACAACTTAGATTTTATTGAAGTATCAAGTATGCATATTATTTGACCCATGAATTCATTCCTAGAAATTTAGAATTCAGAAATATATACATAGGTGTGCAAAAGTATTTTTAAAAGTATATTCTTTGCAAATACTGCTTCTACTGGGGAAGAAAGGAGAGGGGGAAAATATTCACACATAAAATGAGATATGAGGTAGATTTTATGAAATCATGTGGTAAATTTCTCAGACATATTGTCATGTGGGAAAAACAATCACTCACCAGTATCTAATATAACTTATTGACTATGATTTATGTTAAGAAACTATATGAATAATTGTTAGAAAAAAGTTAGGGAGGTATATAGCAAACATTTAACGATGTATACTTCAGAGACAGTAGAAGACTTAGAGATTGAAATAGGGGTCATGAATTTAGAAAAATCTAAAGTGATTTTTTTTCTTCCTACAATATAAAGAGCATAGTGAAAATGTAAGTTATTAAAAATGTAAGAAGTCAGTAAAAATAGTAAGTCGTTCTCAGGGTCATTACTTTCTGGAATCATTAATGTGACATTTAATACATTTTGATTTTATGACAGCATTAGAATAAAAATATTAAAACTTATTAGAAACTCTTATATTTTAATTCATTTGAGATTTATTGAACATATTTTAAGCTGAACATTTCCAAATACAGAAGTCGTCAATCTCTGAATTGTATGACTGCAGATCATTTGTTTAAAATAATCAGTCATGGTATTAGAAAGACACAATCCAAGCAGAATTCTTACTGAAAAAATTTCATTTCTCAGAGTTTTTCTATAGTTCTGGATGTGGTACCATTATGAAAATTGGCGTTTTGATCATCTTACCAACTAGATTGTGAAATTATTAACACAATGATGGATATATCTTCTTAAATGTATCGGTTATTCACTTTTTAAAAAAAGAAGCTAAAAGAAAAATTTTCTAGTTTGTTTTATAGAATATTATTTTGAAATTTCTAAAGAATATGGATATTGTATATTCGTTCTTTGAATTAAATCTTAAAATTTACTATGTGTTTCTTCATACTAAAGATTATTTTTTCATCATTCCTTTATAATGTGGTTTTGATCATAAAATCTTGATTCCCATATTAGTGTCTGGAGGATTTGCTAGATTGTGTCCTTAATTAATGACTTCTGGAAAAAAAAAAAAAAACTTTCTGTATTACATCCATAGCATCTAATATCGGTATTTCAAAATTATACAGATTCTTATGAACCATGTTTTATACAATGAATTATTTATATATTCTTAGTTTTCATTTAAAATAATAAAATTTATTTTTCAATTATTGAAATGTTTATGGCTCAAACTATAAAAATTATTCCTGTGACTTTATTCCTTGATTTATAAATTCATAGGTTTTATGACTTTATTTCTTCTGAGTATGTCCATAATCACTCTGCCTCTATTCCTGTGTCCTTTAAATACTCACAAAAATATTAATGAGTAAAATTTTTTAACCCATTTGTATCTTTTTTATCAACATATTTTCTCTGAAAATTCTTTGGGAAATTAAAAAATTTGTTCTGTAATGTGAAGGTAACATTTGAAGGAATATATAAAATTATCTTTCTTATGGTTTGTGACACCGTATATATTAATTTTGGAACAAACAATATTTCTCAACATCAACTGTGCATCTTTCTGAACCTGAAATACAGAGCCATTAACCAAGGTTTATAAAATGTTAACTCCCAGTATATAACTGACTTTCCTTTAATGAAGAACTTTTAATACTTCAGCTCTCAAAGAGTGTTTCTTCCAAAGCTATCTGTAAATTATTAATTTAATCTCTTTCTGTAAATTTTAAATTTCCAGGCTATCATTATACTTCTTTTAAAATATGATTTGTAATTATGCCTAGAATATAATATATATGAAGATATTTTTGAGATTTTTTTTGATTCCTGGTTTTTATAGTGAGGTTAATTTATACAAGAAAAGTGATATTGCCTCCAAATCTATGAAGTTGACACTTAAAATTAACTTTCACATGTAGAAATGCATATGACTATATTAAATGAATGTACAGAAAAATGTCTGCAAGGAAAACTAGATGCATGCTAAAGAGAAAAATATTGCTTGCAATGTTAATTTTTTATTTGTAGCATCACTTTAATTTGCAGAGTACTTTATAGTGCAATCTGTCTATTGAATGTTCAAGTACATTTCTCTTGTTATGATATCCACATGCCTGTCCCAGAAAAAAAAAAAAAATACAAGTATCTGATTATCATTTCAGAACTAC
>NW_011888807.1:11059158-11061467 GCF_000151845.1 Pteropus vampyrus
TCTTTTGTACTTTAAATATTGTATTTAATTATAGGCATCAATATGTTTATTGCCTTCTCAATAATTACTCACTATATTATTAAGAGACATTTGTACATAAAATTCTAAATTGGATTTACACATTCATGTATGTACATAATTTCTTAAGATATTATTAATGAAGCTTATTAAGTCAAACGAGAAACTTTTATCTAATTCTAGGTACACTCACTTTCATATTGTACTTTAGGTGATAGAAATAAAAATTCATTTTTTGCATATTTAGCGAAGAGACAATAGAATATAGAAAACAAAGGCTTAATCCAAATGGCATACTTTGTGGTAAGGTATTTATAGTAATTCATGTTATAGTCAACATAAAATTGATGTAACTTAAGGAGCTATATTTAAAAGAAAAGGGGTAAGGAACTTAAAAAGATATTTATTGAACACCAAAATACAACAGGAACTTTACATATATATTTTTAGTTAACTTTCAGTTCAACCTGAGTAGCTGAAATTACACTCATTTTAGAGTTAAGAAAAACTAGGCTCGTTAACTACACTTGTAAAAGTCACATCTTGAAAGTTGTAGAGATGGCATGTGAGTGCTGATCTATTTCCCTAATTGTAATGTGATTCTCAATGTGGTGTAGTTCTGCAGCTGATAATTGTATATAGATGGCTTCTTGTAGAAATCGTACATAGTTACTCAAAACTCGAAGAAAAAAAATGTTAATGAATCTTTATCAGACACTGAAGGGCAAATTGCTTAAAATTGGAAAAAAAAAAACATTAAAATAGACCAATTTTATCAAATAAAGGGGGTTATAAATTTCAAGTACTCTTTAACCCCACCATGGTTATCTCCTAACTTAATTTTAGTCTCTATATTTACAGTCCCTGCAGTCATCACCAACGCTGTTCAGAGAAATGTTCCATCTCTTTTGCTTCTGGACACATGATTGGATTGTACTTCTCAACTCTTCAGAAAGTTATTTCTAAAGTTCCTAAAATCACATTCTGTAGAGCAGTACCTGTTCATTAGTTTGACCATGTTTTGTCATTTCAGATTGTTTAAATAACTCTCTCTGGATCACCATTACTAATTGTTTTAAGGTTTACATGTCACCATAGATTTCTATAATCCTTTTGATTTAATGTCAAAAATGACCTGAAAAGCAAAATATAGACATAAGATGCCAAGATTAATAATTACTTGTAATTAAATGAATATCCCTATATACTTTCATAAATATAGATCACCAAGAATTGATTATGTGATTAAATATTCTCTTAGATTGAGTTTAGTCACCTTTAATGAGATCCAAATGAGAAATAAATTTCATTTGAAAGAGCCACAGTCATAATAAGGCATTAGAAAGAAAATATATAAAGCTAGTAGATAACTTTCGATATAGGGAAAGTAAATCACATTAGAATAGATTTGAGAATTTATCTTCCAGCTCAAGGACGATGTAGATGCTTTTTGTCACCTCTCTCCAATACCACATCTGGAACTTTATGCAACTAAAAGATATTGTCTTCTCAGTTAAGTTTCATTGTCACAGCAATGAATAGCCTGTTAGTGCCCTCTATTGATATTTTTAATTATTCAGATCATTTAAGGAAAAAAATGATTTTTTAAATGTCTCTGAAAGATTTTTCTGTAGAGCAAATGAGAGAATTTTTACTATTTTTATGGTATACATTTCACCCCTTAAAGTGTGTTTAAATACATTACTGTAACATCAATTTTCCTTTCATCAGCTATAGATTTCTTAAACTGAAAGTGCTTTAAAAATAAAACACACACAGAAAGTTAGTGTGATTGAAAAATGCAAACTCATTATGAAATTTAGTAGATTAGTACACAAATAATAGATTGTCTGAATAAATAGATAAATAGCAGGGGAAATTCTAGTCATTTACAGCCTGCAACACAATCAAATACTATCTAAATCTTTCACTCTGATACTTTGAAATTATTTTATGGTATGTAACTAAATCCTGGAAAAATATTGTGCCTATTCACTTTACTCAGATATCACATTGTCACATTGCTCATTAATCACTCTTAGTTTTTTTGTTTGTTTGTTTGTTTTTACGCCATGGTTTCATGTTTCAAAAAATTTAAATACAAAATTTGTATTTCATCTATACAACGGTACTTCATTAATTGTTTTAAATGGGTGTGCCTCTCTAATATAAAAATAACTATTTAAAATAAAGTTGACTTGATTTTCTGGTGATAAACTTTGCAGACAAAATGTGACTTAATTCTAATACAATGAACTAATACAGGCTCTGCAAAATTACTTATTTTATTT
>NW_011888807.1:11062562-11066348 GCF_000151845.1 Pteropus vampyrus
TTCTTTCTTTCTTTCTTTCTTTCTTTCTTTCTTTCTTTCTTTCTTTCTTTCTTTCTTTCTTTCTTTCTTTCTTTCTTTCTTTCTTTCTTTTTAAACTTAATACTGGCTACTACTGGCTACTAACATTTTTTTAACTTAGTACTGGCTACTAATTGGACTTCAAACTCTATGCATATAAATTGGCCATGCAATTTGTTCAACTTTATATTTTATTTATAATCCTTATTCTGCTATGTCTTTAAGAAAGCTAATCCTGAAATTGAAAAAGAAGTAAAAAGGGAATATATTTTTCTCTACTTTTTACTATTTACTAAAAATAACCCTTTCTGGACTTTAAAAGCTCTTTTTGATCATATCAAAAATTCAATCACATCTGAACTAGTCGTTTCTAGCCAAGGAAGATACAGTCAATTTAAGTGGATCACATAAATGGAAAACAAAATATTGTCTCCTGCAAGGCTCTGGTGTTTTCGTTTTAATGTAGCTGAAAGAGGAATGGCCTCTGAAAAATCTTTGAATCTGGCATTATGGAAATTTAGGTAGCCTTCACTGTAGGAAAATTCTTAACCATGACTCTAAAGAAATAAATCTATAAATTAGTAAGAGTATTTGGAACATATTTAATACAATGTTAGATGGGATGATGAGGTGTTTAGAAGCTTTATCAAGAGTTGATTCAGGACAATAATAGAGAAGGAGAGACCTTTTTCTAATCTATTTAGTCCTTTCAACTTCAATATCTCATTTTCATAATGGTGAAGGTGAAAATTAGATGAAATTAAATTTATGTTGATTGTATTCCATGTTATGGAGTCTTTCAAAAATATCTGAAATTATAACCTAAATTATAACTAAATTATAACTATAACTGTAAAAATCTATTATAGGCACAAGAATAAATGGTGAGATAAATGGAATAGTCTATAAATGACAGAAATTGGCCATATATATTTTCGCACAGTTGAAACTGCAACTAGAATTGAAACTTCAAATGAATTAGGTAAGAATAATAAAATATTTTGGATTGAAAGCAAAAATTAGTGAATTTGAGTTTTTCAGATAAAAATAAAACAAGGTCCTGATTTAAAAAAAAAAAGAATTAAAAAAATGAGTCAGAAGATGAACTAGGTAAAAGCAGGGTTTGTCTCAAGACCGCATTGAAATTACAACCAAATTATAAAATAATCAACGTGGAGATTCACCTGAAGTCCAGTTGATCATAACACCTACATCCAATAATATAAAGGAGCCACATTGAAGCCAGTAGAAGGGGCGAAGTCTCAAATTGAGCTGGACCCACACCTGTGGGTGGTGGAGGATCACTGGGAGGAGGAGCAAGGCTGCAGAGGCTCTCCTGAAGGAGAGGGGGTTCCTGGTCTCATCTGGGGGGCTCCCCAGCCCAGGTTCCCAGCCCAGGGAATAGAAGATTCCAATAACCCTGACTGTAGAAACTAGAGGAGATCCTGGCCATCTGGGTGAGATGGAAGGCAACTGAGCCCCTAGATGTCCCGTTAAAAAAACCCACGCAAAGGTTTTCTGACCTGCAGAGACATCCAGAACATCGGCGGTGGGTCTGAGGCTCTCATGGAATTCATTCTGAAAAAGTCTCCATTACCTGGAGTCAGAGAGAGGGCTGAAAAGGGAGCCACCATTGTGCCTTAGTCCGGCCCGCCTACAGATCAGGCCAGCTTGATTGTACAGATCCCTCCCACAGAGCCATTAGGAGACAGCCGCTAAGAGAATTAGCCCACTGCGCCTAACCTGCATACTGAGGGCAGCAGATGTTTATGGTTAGCTGCCAAACCCTGAGCTGAGTGATTGAGAGTGAAGTATTCACAGCAGGGCAGCCATTGTTGTGAACAGCATTTCTCATCCCAACAACAGCGAGCAGCACTATGAGTCCCATTTCAGAGATAAGGTCAGGCAAATCACTGCTGCCATCATGAACTTGGGCAGATACCAAGGGTCTGTGAGCCAGTCTCAGACAGCAGCTGGTCTTGCTGTGACCTGGGTCTTATGTGGGAACTCACAACAGTTACCAAATTTCCACCAAGACTGAGGCTGTTTCAATCTAACAGCCACTGTCTCTCTGAGACTCCACTCCACCCAACCTGCAGACTGCCCTGGGCACTGTTATTGGCTTGTTGCCAAGCTCTGCTCCCAATGATTCAAGACCAAGTATTCATATCTGGGCAGCCATCTTGTGAGTGGCTTTTCCAATCGCAGCAAAAGCAGCCAACCTTATAAGCTACATTTCTATTCCCAGCGGGCGACCAGTGCTATGAGCCACATTTCAAGGGAAAACATGGTGGAGTGAGAGACGTCCCCAGATCTCTCTCCTTAAAACAACAATAAACTGGACATCTAAACCTCAACAAAAAACACCTAAACTTCACATCACCTCATCTGAGTGCAGGATCTGCACTTAAGAGTTACCATAGATATCTTAAGGCATTACATAAAGAAGGGATCCAAGAGGCTTAGACGCCACCTACTGGACACCAAAAGAAAAGTGCCTTCTTTGCAACAGACTACAGAAAGACTTTTATATAATAAACTTTCTTTCTGGAACATGGCATAATTCACTTCCATTAATGGTCAGGTGGAGAAATAGTCCATTAAACACCATGAACAACCAAGATGACAAGGCATCTCAGAAAGAAAGAGAAAAATCTCCAGAAAATAAGCTTAAGTCACAGAAATATGTGATTTAAATGACAGAGAATTTAGGATGGTGCTTCTGAAAAAACTCAATGAGATCGAAAGCAAATCATATCAACAATTTCAGGAACTGAAAAAAAAACTCGATGAGCAAAGCAAGAAGATTGAAACCCTCAAAAAGAACAAAATAGATCTTCTGGAGATAAAAAAACAAAACACACACACACACACACACACACACTGCAAGGGTTGAAAAATGAAATAGCAAGCTTGAGAAATAAAGTCCACCAAATGAAGAAAAGGATCAGTGATATTGAAGACAGAAATCTAGAAATGCATCAGAAGGAAGAAGAAACAATTCGAAGAATGAAAAACAATGAAAGAGAAATACAAGAATTAGCTGACACCATCAGGAGAGGAAACATAAGAATAATGGGCATTATCGAAGGCAAGGAAAAGGAGCAGGGACTAGAAAGCATTTTCAGACAAATAGTGATGAGAATTTTCCAAATCTAAGGAATGAGCTAGAGCTTGGAATTCAAGAAATCAATAGAACACCCAATTATCTCAACCCCAAAAGGCCTTCACCAAGACACACATTTAAAGTCATCAAAAATCAGTGACAAAGATAGAATTCTCAAGGCAGCCAGGAAGAAGAAAATGGCAACATATAAAGGAAAACCCATTAGATTATCATCGGACTTCTCGGCACAAACCTTACAAGCCAGAAAGGAATGGAATCAAATATTTAAACTATTAAGTGAAAAGAACTACCAGCCTAGACTAAGGTATCCATCTAAGCTCTCCTTTAGATATGAAGGAGAAATTAAGACCTTTCCAGACATACAAAAATTGAAAGAATTCTCCACTACGAGACCTGCACTACAGGAAATGATGAAAGGGGTCAGCTCACCTAAAACAAAATAACAACAATAACAAAAATACATGATTAGGAGTAAAGTGACTATCAGGCAAATAGAAGCAGAAGAGTGCAACTCTAACTAAGAAGAGGGCATTATAGCTTAAATAATAAGTGAATTGTTATAATAAGATAGTAATGAACGTTCATCATACATAGGGACAAATTGAGACAATAACAACTAAAAGGGGGAGGATTCAAAGATC
>NW_011888807.1:11066398-11066867 GCF_000151845.1 Pteropus vampyrus
TAAGTGAATTGTTATAATAAGATAGTAATGAACGTTCATCATACATAGGGACAAATTGAGACAATAACAACTAAAAGGGGGAGGATTCAAAGATCCAAATTCTCAAAGGGTAATGGAGATAAGGCATGAGCAGAAGAAAATGGACGACTGTATATAGTTATATATAGATAACTGTCCTATTCATATCGATATTGGTAACCACACACCAAAGATTCAGAGCTCAAGTATATAACATAAAACAAGAAGACCAGAGGCAAAACCCACAAAAGCCAATCAAAATAATAAAAAAAAAAAACAGAAACACAAGGACAAAGAAGTAATGGAAACACCATGCTACCAGAAAGCAAAAGATAAAATGGTTATAAGAAGACCTTATATTTCGATAATCACCCTAAATGTAAATGGACTGAATTCACCAATAAAAAGGCACAGAGTTGCAGAATGGATTAAAAAACAAAACCCAACCATA
>NW_011888807.1:11067092-11067976 GCF_000151845.1 Pteropus vampyrus
CACTTAATAATGATAAAGGAAATCATGCACCAAGAAAACATAATAATTATTAATATCTATGCTCCCAATCAGGGATCTCAAAAATATGTAAAGCAATTACTAACAGAACTAAAGGGAGAAAGAGATCAAAACACTATTATAATAGGGGATCTAAATACCCCACTGTCAGATATGGATAGATCATTCATACAGAAAATTCATAAAGAAATAACATCCTTAAATGACACACTAGAGCAATGGGGCATAATTGACACTTACAGAGCCTTCCATCCCAAAACAGCTGCTTATACATTCTCTGGTGCACATGGAACATTCTTAAGAATTGACCACCTACTGGGACACAGAGATAACATCAACAAATATAAGAGGACTGAAATCATACCAACCATATTCTCTGATCATAATGTTTTGAAACTAGTGATCAACTACAAAAAGAAAGCATGGAGAACCATAAATACATGGAGATTAAACAATTTGCTACTGAAGAATAACTGGGTCAGAGAAGAAATAAAAAGGGAGATGAAGAGATACGTAGAAACGAATGATAATGATAGTACAACATATCAGACCTTTTAGGACATGGCGAAAGTGGTCATAAGAGGAAAGTTCATATCATTACAGGCTTAGCTCCCAAAACAAGAACTAGCCCAAATAAACAACCTAACGCTTCATCTTAAAAAACTAGAAGGAAGACCAAATGAAGCCTAAAGTCTGCAGAAGAAAAGAAATCATCAAAATTAGAGCAGAAATAAATGAAATTGAAAACAAAAGAAAAAAATAGAAAAAATAAATGGAACAAAGAGTTTTTTCTTTGAGAAAGTTTATAAAATTGACAAACCCCTAACTAGACTCACTAAAGTAAAAAGAGAAAGGACATAAATAAA
>NW_011888807.1:11069251-11069581 GCF_000151845.1 Pteropus vampyrus
AATGGAACAAAGAGTTTTTTCTTTGAGAAAGTTTATAAAATTGACAAACCCCTAACTAGACTCACTAAAGTAAAAAGAGAAAGGACATAAATAAAAAAAATCATGGCTGAAAGAAGGGAAATAACAACTGATATTGCAGAAATACAAAGGATCATACAAGAATACTATGCAAAAGTGTGTAACAGTAAATATAATGACCTAGAAGAAATGGACCAGTTGGTAGGAAAATACAGGTTTCCTAGACTGAATCAAGAAGAACTGGAAAATTTAAATAGACTGATCAACTATATGGAAATTAAAACAATCATCAAAAACCTACCAAAAAGTAAA
>NW_011888807.1:11070781-11073403 GCF_000151845.1 Pteropus vampyrus
AAGGATCATACAAGAATACTATGAAAAAGTGTGTAACAGTAAATATAATGACCTAGAAGAAATGGACCAGTTGGTGGGAAAATACAGGCTTCCTAGACTGAATCAAGAAGAACTGGAAAATTTAAATAGACTGATCAACTATATGGAAATTAAAACAATCATCAAAAACCTACCAAAAAGTAAAAGTCCAGGACCAGTTGGCTTCATCAGTGAATTCTACCAAACATTCAAAGATTTAATACCTATTCTCCTCAAACTCTTCCAAAAAATCAAAGAGGAGGCAATACTTCCCAACTCATTTTATGAGGCCAATATTACTCTGATACCGAAACCTGGTAAAGATAACACAAAAAAAAGAGAACTACAGACCAATATCTCTCATGAACACAGATGCAAAAATCCTAAATAAGATACTAGCAAATCGAATACAGCAATGTATTAAAAAGATTATACACCACAATCAAGATTATACACCAAGATTATACACCACAAGTGTGCTACATCTCATAGGCACAGGGATGGTTTGACATACGCAAATTGATTATTGTGATACATCACATAAACAAATTGAAAAACAAAAATAATATGATCACACCAATAGATGCAGAAAAAGCCTTTGACAAGATACAGCATCCATTTATGATCAAAACACTTCACAAAATCGTTATAGGAGGAAAGTACCTTAACATCATAAAGGCCATCTATAACAAACCCTCAGCCAACATTATACTTACTGGTGAAAAACTAAAAACCTTCCCTCTAAGTTCAGGAACAAGATATGGCTGTCCATTATCTCCACAGTTATTCAATATAACATTGGAGGTCCTAGCGAGTGCCATAAGACAAGAGAAAGATATAAAAGGCATCCAAATAGGAAATGAAGAAGTCAAAACTGTCACTATTTGCAGATTACGATTTTCTATATAGAAAACCCTAAAGACTCCACAAGAACACTACTAGAAACAATAAGCAAATACAGTAAAGAATATGGTTACAAAGTCAACATTCAAAAATCCATAGTGTTCCTATACTCTAACAACGAAGTGTCAGAAAAAATGTGGAAAAAATAATTCCTTTCTCAATTGCAACAAAAAGAATAAAATACCGAGGAATAAATTTAATGAAACATGTGAAGGACTTATATAATGAAAACTACAAGACTCTATTAAAGGAAACCAAAGCAGATACAAAGGAATGGAAAGATATTTTGTGTTCTTGGATTGGAAGAATCAACATAGTTAAAATGACCGTATTACCTAAAGCATTATACAGATTTAATGCAATCCCCATCAAAATCCCATCGGCATTTTTTAAAGAAATAGAACAAAAAATCATCAGATTTGTATGGAAGCACGAAAGTCTCCAAATTGCCAAAGCCATCCTGAGAAAAAAAGAACGAGTCTGGAGGAATCATTCTGCCCAACTTTACAAAGTGACAGTAATCAAAACGGCATGGTATTGGCAGCAAAACAGACACACGGACCAGTGGAACATAGTCGAGAGTCCAGAAATAAACCCACATTTATATGGAGAAATAATTTTCGACAAAAAATCCAAAAACATTCAGTAGAGAAAGGAAAACCTCTCCAATAAATGGTGTTGAGAAAACTGGAAAGCCACCTAAAAAAGAATGAAACTAGACTGTTGTCTATCATCACATACCAAAATTAACTCAAAATGGATTAAGGACCTGAATATAAGACTTGAAACAATAAAATGCATAGAAGAAAACATAGGAATGAAACTCAAGAACCTTGGACTTAAAGAAGATTTTATGAATTTGACCTCGAAAGCAAAGGAAGTAAAAGAAAAAATAAATGAATGGGACTACATCAAAGTAAAAAGCTTCTGCTCAACAAAAGGAATCAGCAAGGTAAATAGACAACCATCCGAATTGCAAAATATATTTGCAAGCAATGACTCCGATAAGGGTCTAATATCCAAAATATACAAAGAACTCAAATGACTCAATAAAAACAACAACAACAAAAAAACAAACGATCCAATCAAAAACTGGGCAGAGGATCTGAACAGACACTTCTCTCCAGAGGACATACAAATGGCCAATAAATATATGAAAAGATACTCAACATCGCTAGCTATTAGAGAAATGCAAGTCAAAACCACAATGATATACCATCTCACACATGTTAGAATGTCTATAATCAACAGGACAAGTAATAACAAATGCTGGAGAGGATGCAGAGAAAACGGAACCCTCCTACACTGCTGGTGGGACTGCAAATTGTTACAGCCACTATTGAAGTTCCTCAGAAAACTAAGAATTGATCTACCATACGATCCAGCAATCCTTCTACTGGGATTTATCCGCAAAAGACTTAAAAACTCATATCTGTAAAGATATTTGCACAACAATGTTCATAGCAGCAGTATTCACGGTGGCCAGAATATGGAAGCAATTGAAGTGTTGCTTCCATAGATGATCGGCTAAAGAAGCTGTGGTACATATATGCAATGTAATATTACAACAGATGATCGGCTAAAGAAGCTGTGGTACATATATACAATGGAATATTACTCAGTCATAAGAAGAGATGAAATACAGCCATTTGCGAAAACATGGATAGAACTCGAGATAATCATGCTAAGCGAAATAAACCA
>NW_011888807.1:11074248-11074586 GCF_000151845.1 Pteropus vampyrus
ATGGAATATTACTCAGTCATAAGAAGAGATGAAATACAGCCATTTGCGAAAACATGGATAGAACTCGAGATAATCATGCTAAGCGAAATAAACCATACACAAAAAGTAGAAAATCACATGCTATCACTTATATGTGGGATATAAACCTAAGAGCAAACAAACAGGACAAACGAACAGAGATTCATGGACATGGACTATAGACTAGTGGTTACCAGAGGGACTGGTAACCACTGGACTTTGGGTGGTAAACACACCATGGAATATACAGATGTTAAATTATAATGTATACCTGAATATTATATAATTGTTTTAACCATTTTTACCCCAATAAATTTAAT
>NW_011888807.1:11074636-11086904 GCF_000151845.1 Pteropus vampyrus
ATAGAACTCGAGATAATCATGCTAAGCGAAATAAACCAGACACAAAAAGTAGAAAATCACATGCTATCACTTATATGTGGGATATAAACCTAAGAGCAAACAAACAGGACAAACGAACAGAGACTCATGGACATGGACTATAGACTAGTGGTTACCAGAGGGACTGGTAACCACTGGACTTTGGGGGGTAAACACACCATGGAATATACAGATGTTAAATTATAATGTATACCTGAATATTATATAATTGTTTTAACCATTTTTACCCCAATAAATTTAATTTAAAAAAATCAAAATAAATTCCAGAAACAGTCACACTCTGTTATAATGTATGAAGTAGTAAAATTACTAAAAACTATATGAACAATTATTTATATAATTCTGAAAAAGGTTTTTGTAAGATTCCATATGTAAACACTATAAAAATAAATGTGTACATATGTGTATGTATGAATATCCACAAATAATATGTACACATATACAATATTAAAAGGGTACATATCCAAATATTAATAGTATTTATGTATGGCTAGATGATTTATTTAAATGTTTTCTTTTACTTTGCTGAAATTTTCTAAATTTTCTGAAATATTATTTTATTTGAAAAAAACATACTATTTAAAATATTTGGTATTTATCTCCTTTTCTCTTGGTATTTACCAGTATGTCCACCATTTAGTACCATAGTAATCTATTTTACATTTGCTGGCAAGAAGATATACTGTAAATAGAAAAAATAAAAAATGAATATTTTTTAAAATTTTATGTTTATGAAGTGAGCACCAGGGTATACTTAGTTGAAAAGCACCAACAACTTTACAATGTCATACTTTGGCTGTGAGTTATACAGAGGGTTTATATGCTACAATGAATATTATAAATAACAAGTCTGTTTCTAAATCAATAGTAGTTTATGTCTCTTTTTTTTTTCATGTTTACTGAATTTAAAGACCTTTTGGCATTTTATAGCTATTAAATAGGGCACATAGATTCTCTACACGGAAAATAATTATCAAAGTTATTTTATATTTATCAAATAGAATAAATCCTCTTTATAATTTAAGATAGTTGTTATTGTCTTTGTAAGTAAAACTGTTTAAATCTATTTTTGTAGTGAAAAATAACACATCACAACTTCTCTGTCAGTGGTCTGGAAGTTCTTTTGGCAGTGCATTCTTAGAAAAAGAAAATGACAGTAAGTAAGTAAGTATTGTCATTTTCTTTTTCTGATATATATATACAGTAAATATTGTCATTTTCTTTTTCTGATATATATATGTATATATATATACAATAAGTACTATATATATTATATAATATACGTTACTGTATATATATATAGTAAGTACTATATATTGTACTGTATATATATTATATATGTAATATATATATAATGACTCTCAAATATGTATATTTGCTTTATGATACATTCCAATCATCACTCTACCCTCAATGTGTTTATCTTATAGTGAATGTATTTGCTAATTTCAATCTATAAGTTAAATATGAAAATAACTTAATTGTCTTAATTAATACATTCCATCATTATTTATTCATTTGGTAATATAAAATATAGGTTTATTAATTTTTTGCAGTATTTTCTTCAAGTATGCCACCTCTATTAACGTGTTAATATTATTACTTTAACACATGTTGTACACAGAGATGCAAAAAAAAAATTGTGGAAAATGTAACTTCTTCAAGAAAGACTTTTTTCTAAAGAAAACTATGTTAAAATTATTTATAAACCATCTAAATACAAGTAAGTGAATTCATTCAACAATGACAAATGTACCTAAAAGGAGAGGTCATTTTTCTTCAGACTTTGAGTTTGACAAAGTTGAGATTTCTCTTCTGCTTTATAACTCGTCTTGTAGTGCAGCTACTTTGAGATGTATATAAGAAAAATTCAATCAAGAAAATGTAAAGTTATTTTGGGGTACATACTTTTTATGGAAATCTAGAAGAAGGTGAAAGCAAGCTTATGCAGTAGAGAAAAAGCAGTGGATCTAGGTATTAGCTACTTTCTTCTTGCCTATTCATTCCTGAATGCTTTTTTTCATCTTATTTGACGTTCTTGTTAGTGAATCTGTTTATCCAAGGGTATCTTTGTGATCCAAGTTATTAGGCAGTCTATAAATAAACAGTTTTGCTTTATGCAGTCTGGAATTTGGGATATTTGAGGAGAAATTAGTGCCATTAATGTCTAATTCCCACATAAAAGAAGTCGTAGGTATAAATTCTCTCAGAAAGAAGTATGGGGGGAAAAGATACTTTAAATATTCTAAAGTGATTTTTTGTGGTATTTGTTTATTATAACAGTGCTAAATATTGCTTTCATTTCAATGTTAATCTATCACATTTAGCAAATTAAATAAATAAAAATATTTCTCCCCACTGATGGATTTTAGTCATTTCTAATAGATTTAACTATATTAAACAATATTTTTTCTCTATAAAAATAGCAATTTTATATGACTTAGCATACTAAGAACTGATTCAGTTCTTTATTACAAAGATTTATCTATAGATATTGCTCATTATTCTTGTCAAATTAGAAAGAAACTTAAAAAAAATATGGGCTATTAATTGTCTTATTTGTAAAAGAAATGTAATAAAAATTAATGCTTCCTTATATTGAATCTCTCTGCTGTTTCTCCACATTTCAGAAACTTATTCAGCTTACATCTCTATAATTTGTTTCCATAACTATCAGCAATTGAAAGTAGGACTGGTGCATTTGTTTTGTTATTCTTACTCTGGTTTCAAAAACTGTTAAGGCACAAACATAAAATGAGAATATGTAAAAAACAAGTTGGAAATACCAACAGTCAAACATTTAGAAATAATTTTCCTCATTATCATTTTCTCTCTCTAATTAAAACAGAGTTTTGTATCTATCAAGTAATGAATAGATAAAATGTGTTATATCCATATAAGGGAATATTATTCAGTAATAAAAAGTTATGAAGTATGGATACATGCTACAACATACAGGAACCTTGAAACCATATGCCAAGTCAAAGAATTCAATCACAAAGAACATCTAGTGTAGAACTGCGTTTATATGTAATGTCTAGAATGTGCAAATCTACAGAGACAGAATAGATTGGCAGTTGCTTGTTACTGGAGAGGATGTTAAGCAAGAAAATATGTTCTTTCAGGTGTAAGCATTTAAAAAAAAGAAAATATGTTCTTTGAAAAGACTAATATAATATTCTGGAGGTAAAAAAGTCTAAAGAAAGACATGTAGTTTTCAATATATTGTAATAAAATGAATGACAAATATGTCATTTCTAAATTAAGACAGTAATCATAGGATGTAAAGGAAAGATATTGTGTGAATTGTTAGGAGTTAGCAAGTGGTAAAAGTGATAGTCAATAGATACATTTAAGTTGACCTGGAAATTTTAATCCTAATAACAAAGAGAATAGTGGGGATATTTAGTTACAGACATATATTTTGTGATGGCAATGGTTTGTGTGTGTGTGTGTGTGTGTGTGTGTGTGTGTGTGTGTGTGTGTGTGATAGAGAGGGAGAGAGAGGGGGAGAGAGATGGGGTGAAGAAGAGACATAATAAATAAAAGACATATAATAGCTTTTTAGAATATTTATAATGGATATTTCAATGAGAAATGCAGGAGACCATGTGAAAGTGAAAGCCTACACGTATAGAAATAGAAGTAATTCACAGAAATATGAGCGTTGAAGTTAGGGTATTAGATTGTTTCCCAGACACAAAGAAAAAGAGAAGAAAGCTGATAATTCATTATTTGGGAGTTCTCTTATTGACTGGATATGAAGAAGGAAAAAGATGATCCACTAATTAATTCTGAGAGAAACAGAATAAATTTTAGGATATTATAGTATTATAGATGTCACAGAGGATAATTAAAGCAGACTCAGGCAGTGAAGGATTGAGCTATAAGGCCCAGCCATGTATTTTACATATACCATATCTTCTAATAATGAATTAAATGAGTCTTACACATTGCCTTTTCCTCTCCTTCCTGTTTAGACATTCTGATAAAAATACAATCAGGGTTTCTAGTTACTTTCCCAGCTAAAGACACTTTACTTGCAAATGAAGATAATGATGATGACTAAAGATGGGGTCATTGTTGTTGGACAAATAGAATGGCAAAGAATCCACGGAGAGCTATAAACAGCACAGAATAATAAAAATAACACTTTCCATTTCTTCCAGCTCAACTGGACCATACATGTGTCCATAAGAATGTTCTTTAGCTTATTTCTACCACCCTTTCTCCATCTATAAAAACATGACATTTGAATGAACTAGCTCTCTAAAATTCAGCTCAAGACTTATAATCTCTTAATCTTAATTATAAGAGTTTCCAAACTAGAAAGACAAACTTTTACATGAAGGATATTACACACCAATATCAATACCAAGAGGCTGGGATCATCTAGCATCTGCCAATCACAATCAGAGCTGCTATAAAGTGTATTTTAAAATTGGTAAACAGCTTACATTGGCTTAGTTCTAAATTTCTTTCAGTGATAGTATTTTGTTTTTTACTTTTTTTTTTTTTCATTGAAATCCTTGGAACACCAAAAAGCTTTCTTTGTGATTACTTTCAAAATATACTTTCAAAGTAAATCCTGCCTAACAGGATCATTTACACTCAGAAAGACTCAAGAATTTGAATATGCCAGTTACTTTCATTTATCCATTCATTTAAAGAATACTTGCTGAGTATTTACCATGCCAGGAAAATGTTAAGTTATAAAAATATACTGGAGAAGAAAAAATAAAAGTGTCTGTACTCATGGAACTTAAGATGACAGTGGGAGAGAAACACATGAAGCAAATGTATAATTACATTTAGACTTTTCCAGATAAAGTCATTAGAGCCCTTTCCTCCTTTTTCTTCTGTCTTTTTCTTTTTAAATTACACAGATTTAGATACACCACAGGGTTTAAATTCTGTCAAATACTGGTAATACAGAGTAAAATCACACCTAAACTTGGTTAGTTCAGAAGTGAGTGTTTAATGTTTTTCCTCAAAATTCTTATTATTAAGATGTTACGCTGTATCATATTATGTGTTCATTGCATTGGTAAACCTACAACAAAACAAGCTGTGGTAGATAACATTTATTCCATATTGGTTTGAGAATAAATGCTTTTCGATGGGCTATGGATTAAAAGTATAGCAACATCAAATAGCCTGCAAGCTCATATAAAGCATCATCAAAATTCATAGTAAACATAGCAGGGGAGGCAGCAGATATGTTTAAACTCATTGTCAAGAAAGCATTGCCATCCTGTCTGAAATTGATAAGGCCCACATAAATAGAACAACAAAAAAAGCTCTTCCTACTTCATTTCTTAAAAACTTCCATCATATGTGGGGGAAAAATCCTTCAGACACATAGAAGTGTGAGTTGTTGATAGTTATTCAGCAGACATTCTACTTATTTTGTTGGCGTATAATTTATAACTTTGTAAATTTCAGAGTGTGATTTCTTATCATCATTGCTTGTGTTGTCTTTTTTCTTGGCCAATTTTCTAGACACATTCCCAGTGGAATAGATGAAACTAGCCTGCCTGAACTTTTTTTATGATGTGTTTGACAGAAACTTTTGTCTCTCAAAGGAAATTAAACAATTGCTGAGGAATTGAACCTACTTCCGACCTCATTACTATGCATATTATGGACTGAAAACACGGCCTAGAAGGTCTTTCAATTGCTCATGTTTTTAATAGAAAGTGCCTATATACTTTTTAAAGTTTAATGACTAGAGGTTTTATTTACATCAAATAAGGAGAGCCTGTGCAAGACTGCAAATTGTATCTTGGATGTTGTCATGCACTGCTGCACTTGAAAGATAATTTATTCAGAGGCTTGGAAAATAGCTTCTTAGAAATAATTGACACTGAGGATGCCAACAAACACCGATGCCATACATGTGCCAGCTTCAAAATCATTAGTAGGTGAAACACCCTACTGTGCAAACAGCTTCAAACTGACGAGGTATATAGTTTAGCCAAAGGCATAAATAAATTCATGAATTTGTCTTACTTACAGTTCTCTATCTCAGTTCTGTCTTTTAAAATTTGTATTTATTCATTTTTTGGGGGTGTAGGTTGGTTGATATAACATTTGAAAAGATAGAGTGTTCTATTCTGTCATATCTTCTAACAATTACTGTTTCAGTTCTATTAGTGAAATGTCGCCATTACAAATTTGCCTTTCTAACCAGATTATAAATAAAAAGATGAGTTGAAATTTTGCTTGGGTCTATTTGTTCAGACTAGGTAACTTTATAGAAAGCCATATTTAAATATTGGTACTAATATTTACTATGAGAAGCATAAACAAATGCTATTTCATTTCTGCTATAAAGAATCACATGGAAGAAGAATTAACTCTTTCTACATATCTTCAAGGGTAGAAACAAGACCTATAGACACAGGGTAAAATAACACAAATATCGAATAATGAAGAATTTTCTAAATATTTATCTGACCAAAGGGAGAAAAGTCTTTTTCCATAGCCAGTGAGTTTCCTGTCCCTGAAATACTTAAATATATGCTGGACAGCCACTTAGTAGAAATTCTGTACTGAGAATGTAGGCTTCAAATGCAAGGATATTTTGCCAGATGACTTTAAAGGTATTTTCCAACCTTTGGTTTTTATCATGTTTCCATATAGAAAATTCCTTCAAGCTAAATTCTAGTTCTGCAGTATTGAGGCAGGTAAAATGAAATATTATGGCAAAGAGAAATGCAAAATAGAATTTCCCACACTGTAAGTGAAATATTACTTCTCTTTCTTTATATTTCATAATGAAATCTTCAGGAGTAAAAAGGGACTGGAAAAGCAGCTATGAATTTGGGTCTGGATTGTTCTTGCAATAAAGAACAATACTCATTCAACATGTTCTTTATTTTTACTTATGATTTCTATTGGTTTTCTACTTCTTAAAAGTACCTAAATGGATAATAATTTTTAAGACTCGTATTTGTGAAGTCACAATATTAACAATTTAGATCAATATTAAATTTGAATTTTTTCATCAAATTTATTAGACTATCGCTTGTAAAAAAATATATTTGTGTCATTGTAAATAGTAAGTGCTTTTTAATTGTACCAATTTGAATAAAATGGAAAATATACTTTCAGAATCCCTTTCCTTATATGATTCAGAGTTAGACTTGGCCGCAATTGATACTAATGAGAGAGTTAAAAGGCAGAAGTGAAATGATGGCCATTACTTTTGAGAAGCCTTTTTGATGCCAAACATAACAAAACTGCCTGGCAGTTCTTGCTCTCTCCCATTTTGCTGAGAGGCTATCTTCTCCACTATTGATCCTGCTGGCCAACAGCAGTTCTAGGTCCCGCTCTGGATGCTTGGTTGTGCATCCATGGGACAAAAACTACTCAAATGCATTAGTTTCTCATCAATGTCTCCACAAACTCCAATTCCCAGCCCCACTTCAGCGTTTGGACGTGAGTCGCTTCTCTGATTGTCTGGCTGGTAATTCTTGCTAGGGTTCATGGACTCCCTTTTGTGAGTCTTCACTTTCCCAGTGTCTCCCACAGTTTTATAGGTTAAGCATATATCAAATTCCATATAGATACCAATACCACTCCTACTAATTCTGTTGTCTTGATGAAACCTAGACTGTCTGATAAACACACGAATAGGTAAGCACCATTATTATATTAGTTCTGCAAATAAAGAACCTAGAAACAGAGATAACCAAGGTTGTATAAGTAATATATAAGTAAGGTCTTATAAGTAATAGAGCCAGAATTCAGACCCAAGTATTCTGGCAAATGGTATTTGCAAACCAACATGAGTTTGTTAAAAGATAGGTTATACTGTGGAGAGGGAAGTGTAGTAAACTGCCTTAAAAATAACATAGATTTAAGTCCTAGTTTTACCACTAATTGAGACCTAAACCTATTTAATTATCCCTAATATTACTTCTCTCATCTGCATAAGAACAGGGGGACATTAAGTGATACTTAATATTTCTTCCTAAAAATCCTGTAAATGTACTACTCTAGTTTAATAAAATTTCTTCTGCAAATTGTACCTCTTCCCACAGTATTTTCCAAAGATTGTTGATATCAGAAAGACTTTGGTATGCGAATTCTAAAGTTACAGTCCCTGCAGTTGATCCAGACTCTACTACATGTCTGTGGTCTCCAGAATAATGTCTTCCAAAGATGTCTTTGTTAATTTCTGGAATGAGGCAAAATTAACTTAGTAGAAGTGATCAAGTTAAGGATTTTGATATGAAGAAGTTATTCTGGTTTACCCAAGGGAGCCCAATATAAATAAAAAGGACCTTATAAGAGAAAGAAGGAGCAGGAGAGTCAGAATCAGGGTCAGTAAATGAAATGTGATATATGCAGAGGTAGGATTGATGCAGGTTCAAGAGGCAAGGGATGAGGGCAGCCTCTGAAAATTGCAAAAGGTGAGAAAACAGTTCTCCTAAAAAACTTCAGAAACTCTGCTGACCTGTTTTATAGACTTTTGACTTCCAAAATTTTAAGATAATAAATTTGTGTTATTTTTAATTTTTAAGTTTGTAGCCATTTATTATAGCTGCAATAGGAAACTAATGCAATGCTTAACATGATACTACTCTATCACTCATTCCAAAACTCACTTCTCTTTCCTGTCTATACATTCTCACTTAGTGATTGTATAAACTATTATAACTATCAATTCCATTTATATGAAGTTAAACTTCTTTTTTTCAGATCAGACTTTTACTGAGTTTAATCTCATAGATACAACCACCTAGTTTATACCTCATCTTTAATGTCTAATATAGAAATTAAATTTTACATGGCAAAAATATTCCATGTCTCAGAAAATGAAACAACTGTCTTCATTGTTAAATCCAAATATTTGAATGTTATCCATGATTCTATTGTCTCCTACCGTCTAATATCTAATTAAATTATCAGGTTTATGATATTATCTCCAAAATGTCTTCTTTTCATTTCCCTTGGCTAAGCTATAATTACTTCTTACCTGAGCTTCCACAGTAGCCTCTTAATTGGTCTCCCTGCTTCCACCATTGTTCCAGTCTGATCCATCTCATGTATATAATCCCAAGTGACCTTTATTATTTTTTAATGTTATGCCAGGTTATATCACAACTATTCTTAAAATTATCCAATGGTTTTCTATTATGCTAAAATAAAACCCCATCCCTTTACCTGATATATTTGGATCTATTCTAACTATCTTACCTGTTTTAAAACCACTCAACTCTTAAGCATCATATTGTGAGACATATAGGACTTTTTATGTCCCTAAAACCCACTGAATTTATTACTACTTGAGGTCTTTGCATTGTTCTTCCTCTATTGAAAGGCCATTTGTAAAATTATAGTTTCTTTTTTTCTTTTAGTCATTTATTTCTCAGTTTAAATATTCTTTTTCACACATTTGAATATTTATAATTCCATTTCGGTTCATTGGCCATCTGAGGGCTGTGACTTCTGTTGGTGAGTTCCTCTCTATTTCTTTAGACAGACATTCTCACCATCGTTGTGGCTGAAGGCATTCGTATTCTGGCAATGGTGCTTTTTTTCTTTTTTCTTCCTACCAATGAACAGCCTTCCTTCATCTTCTTTGAGTTGGATTCTGTTTTTCCAAATAAAATATATTCCTAAAAGTTGAACATTTCTAGAAATAACTTTTTCTTTAGAAATAGAAAAAAAAATCTTATATTTTCTAGACCTCAGTATCCATATTTTCTGTCCCAAATATATCCTATCTACTCTTTTCTCCCCTCCAAATATTGATTACTATCTGATTTTTTTTTTTTTTTTGCATACTAGTGTCTATCTCACTCTCACTTCATCTTAATAAGGTATGCTTCAGAAAGCAAGGACATTGTCTTCCTCGTTTGCTATTGTGTTCTATGTGCTTAACACAGTGCCTAGCATATGAAATATTTGTTAAATAAATGTATACATTATTTTAGTTGGTTATTATGACTCATATGAATCAGTTGCATCAAAATTTTCAGCTGAGAGAGGATGAGGAAATTGTTTTGCCTACAGGTAGCTGACTAGAAACCTTGGGGTAAAGAGGTTCAACAGTCTTTCTTAGTAATTAATTCTTCAGCCAAGCTTTGTAGAACTTATGTACAATCCCTACAGAGAGAAGATGCATAAAGAAAATTAATAAATTATTTTTGTGTGTGTATGTGGGGGGTCAATTGTAATCTATGTGGCATCGAGGCAAAACAATGTTAATTTGTGTGTGAGTTAACGTAAAAGTGAGAACAGGTATTCTTGTGTCAAAGTTGAACAACTTGTCAAGGTAGGCACTTTAATGGTTGCTTTGTTGATGAAACCTGGAGAAATCACATTTGCAGTGATTGCCAGCATTGTCTCTAGTGAGCATTTATAAGAGCAGAATGCAGCTCTATCTGAGGGTCATTTTATGAAAGGCAAGGAGGTACAGTTGAAAGTGAGAAAGAGGGTAACATAATTTGGCATTTGGAAAGAATGCTGAATGAGCAGTCAAAATGCACTGATGTCTCGATGGGTTTTAAAACTATATTTAACTCTGATTTCTGTACCTATTTTCAATATCATTAAATGGAGAGAATAATTGTTCTTTTTTCTTGATGCCATCACTCTAATTTCCAAGCAATATTGTGTATATATAATTTGATATCTAAGATGTTTGAATAGATGAAAGTTAATTATTTATTCTTATTAATGTTCTGCCTTTGCAGGATGCTTTTATGCATCTCTATGTATATGATTGACTTGCATAATTGCAGGCATATCCAAGTGCTGCTTTTTGAGAGATGATATCAGTGAATTTAAAGATTTTATTTTAGATGGTCTTTCATAATTATTTCAGATTTCTTCTTATATATAATTAGTTCTGCTTATGCTGAACAAAAATGGGACAAATTTATGCTAAGTATTATGACATTTTATTTCTCTGACAGTATATACTGCTAGAAAGCAGTTTTTTTTTTTTTTTTTTATGTCTGGTAGCTAGTTTTCCATTATAATTTTCTTTGAAGGGAGTTATGTGTTATTCTATTCACTCATCAATCTATCCATCCACCTACCAACCCACCATTTACTGAACTATAATTTTTGGAAAACTCTCTTTGTAGCAGACACTAAAGTTTGCCCTAGTAATACCAATTGTGAAAAACATATGGTCTCTTCATTGGAGAGGTCAATGAATGACTTGAAATAATGTGATAATAATTATAAATGAATAACTTGAAAATAATGTGATAATAATTATAATTATATTATATACATTAAACTTTGACAAGTTTTCTTGTTTGTCTTAATGCTTGTAAAGCTTTCTACAAAATGTGGTATCTGTGATGTTAGATGATAACTGGACACCCTGGAAGACTAGGGCTTATTAAATAATTAAAAGAAAATAAAACACAAAGTTTGATTTATATTTATTAAAAATGGATATTAACATTTGGGAACAAAAAAATAAAGTTTATTAGCATGCACAACACTATTGTAAGGGTTCATAGATATGCTTTACTCTCAGAGACCATTATAATGAGAGAGAGAGAGAGAGAAAGGAAAGATTAGATTAAGGGAGGAAAAGAGACTGAAGAAATTTGATACTAAAATGTTTATTAAAAGAGAAATGCAATTGAATGTAGATTAACTCTACAGTCATTTGAAAGATTTACCTCATAGGTGTTTATTAGAGAATGTATTTATGTATCTATTATATATGTATGATATATGTACACATGTCATTCATGTACTTGGCCATTTAGAAATGCTTATCAGTAACACACAGACTTGCAAAGTATAGATGGTGCATTTTGATTCATTATAAATATAAACTCTTCAAAATATCTCAGAATATGTCAAAGTCTTGGCAATTTGAAACAATTATAAATTGTAGATTCTAAAGCTCAAAGGAAACTCAGGATTCTTTTAGTGAAAGACCAGATAGATTCTCAGTTATCTTTAAAAATTTTGTGTTGTCTTTTTAAAATTTATTTTTTATTTTTTAATAATAGTTGACATTCTACATAATTTTATATTAGTTTCAGGTGTACAACATAGTGGTTAGACATTTATATAATTTACAAAATGATCCCCTCAATTACTCTAGTACTCACCTTGCACTATATACAGTTATAATATTATTGACTATACTTCCCATACAGTACTTCACATCCTCACAGACATTTCTCCTAAAAGGACATACAGATGGCCAATAGATATATGAAATGATGCTCTACAACACTAA
>NW_011888807.1:11088064-11109483 GCF_000151845.1 Pteropus vampyrus
TGTTAAAACAAAAAAGCAAAGAAAACAACTTTAAGAAAACATGCTAAATGCAAAGAACATAAGAAGAAACCAAATGTCGAATATACCCCCCTCTCACTTCCCAAGCAGATACTGAAGCTTAGAGACTGTAGTGACAATTGATAATACGGGCTTCAGGTGATGTGCCAACGTCCACATTTAAGCAGTGCAAAAATATATTCGAATCCAATTTTATTGACATTATATCCATTCTTCTTTCCAATTACAGCCCATTGCTTCTCTGATATATAACACTTTTTTTTATGTCAGTTCCATCTATGTCAATTATAAGTATTGATTCAACTTTGATAAATGGCTATATTCCAGAAGACCTTCATTATTTAATACATTTTTTTCTAAAATTTTTGCTCTATTACTTTTCTTTTTGTAATAAAGAATACTTGCTGAGAAACAGAGAAGGGGAAGAGAATGAGACAATAACAATAATAATAATAATAATAACATGAAACATTATATCTATTTACCCAGTGTTGACATTTAATCTTTTCAGATTTTGAAGGTGTATATGTAGCTCATGCTGTGTATGCTGTTTAATATTTTTTCTTACTTGACAGTATATTATCGATGACCATACAAATTCTAAAGATTTAATTGTTATCTATACCTATAACTCATGAACTTCCTCTATAAAACCTTTCCTTTGCTTCCTCTGTACAAACTTTTCTTTTCCTTTGTAAAATCATTTGTATAAGAACATTTTATTATATAATCCATTATATTCTTTGAAATTACCTTTATTCAGATTATAATTTTCATCCTTAATTTGATTTCATGGTATTTAAAATTTTATGAACAAAAATTTGAATTTTGATATAGTAAAACACATCAACTTTTTCCTTTTTGATATATGCCTTCAGTACCATTTTCTGTGCTATTCAATGTGTAATAAAGGTGGTAGTTCTAGAATGAAACTGGATTCACATGAGTATTAAACAGCACAAGATCAAAATGTCTTTAGTGCTTTGGTTACTTTAAACTCAGGGAGCAGCTCTTAATTACACCAATATAGGTGCGGATTGATCCTGAATTGACAGCGCTGAATTTGCAATTCGACTTTTTCTTTCTTTTCCCTTCCTTATTTCAACAAATATTTATTATTCCTTACATACTAAACATTTGCAACATCAGAAAGTAAATGAGACATACACCCTAACTTTAATACTTTTAAAATATTAAGTTTGTATTACATCATCACTCTTTCGATGTCAAAGAATGATGACTCTGAATGGCAGTTATAAACTGTATGCTTCTATTGAACACACTGAGTTCTGGAGTAGATTGTAGGAGACTTCAGCTGTTTTTTGTTTTTTGTTTTTTTTCTTTTTCATTTCATCTTTACCTCTCACAAGGTATTTGACTTGGCCAGACTTTAACCTCTATATATCTACTTACAGACTTGGAAAATAAATGGATGTTTTACTTCTTACATAACTACAATCAACAAATTTATAATGCTGAAATTAGTGTGAAAGACACATTATACTACCTGGTAGAGTATACATAGATTGAAATATCAAAGTAATTCTCTTCTATGTTTCCTGTTAATCAGTCCTCACTATATGATATTATTAGAAGTCCTCACAACTCAAAATGGTCTCAAAATACTGACGTTTATTTAAAGTGTTAGTCCAGTTTCTAAGTTCCAAATGGAGAGAGTAAAGTTTTATCAATATACAGCTGACCCGTGAACAACACAAGTTCAAACTGTGTGAGTCGACTTATATTTGGATTTTTAAAAATAAATATATAATTCGGTCTCTACATCCCTGGGTTTCATATCTATGGACTCTACTAAATGCAGATGAAAGTATTTCTATCTGTGGTGGGGAATTTGTGGATGAAGGGGACTGATTGGATGCAGTGTTCTATGCTATTTTATGTAAAAGATTTGAGCATTAGTGGATTTTAGTAGGTCCTGGAAATCAATCCCCCACAGATATGGAGGGAGGACTGTAGTTGTTTTGGCAGGAGTCAAGTTATATGTGGATTTTCAACTGAGAGAGTTGGTACCTCTTATCCCTGCATTATCCATGAGTCACTTGTAGTTGATCCTGATTTTTAAGTGCTTTCATATTTATGTTGTTGTCTTTTCTTTAAAACTGGTCACTCACAATCTCAGACTCCTACACTGCTCCCGCTTCTCCTTATCCTTGGTATGGCCTTGGGGCTCATAAGGTTTGAAGTCTTCTCAGTTTACACACTCCCACTTAGCATGTATTTCCAAAGTACAAATTCAGTGATAGTATACCTGGATGTCGAAGGTTTTCCACATCAACCACACGTGGGTTGGAATTAGCTTTTTCTTATAAATCTCCAAACCTTGGAATTGTATCTAAAGACAGCATAGATAATCTTCTTTCTTACTATGCCCTACTTTGAAATTTTTTAACTCTTTCTTGCTTACCCCAAGCCATTGGAACCAACTGAGTAAACTTATCAGAGTTTACAGTAATAATATTAAAGCTTTAAAAATGATTGATCATCATTCCTCTGAGATAGCTCCCTGGCCCCTATGAGAATTTTCTCATCTGCTTTTCACTGAATAGCTCTGCATAGGACAGGTTATAGTAGGTAACTTCATAAGACATAGTGGAATGCTATGACAACTACTATTTGCCTTTACAAGATTAAAAGTTACTTTGCAGAAAACGATAAAAAGAAAAAAAATCCAGGGGAGTTTTGTTAACATAAACAATGGCCCATCTGGAAACATGTTTTGAAAAAAATGATTTTATTCCATTTGGGACCTCACCTAGATTTAGATGTTGGAACTATTTCATAATAGTTTATAAGATTTCAAAAACCCGTATATAAAGTTTGCTTAATAGACATAAATTAAGCAAAAAAAAAAAAAACCCAAAAAACAAATTAAAAAAAAAAAACATCGTCCTTTGTTTTTTAAATTATTTTTTTAAATTTTTCAATACAGTTGGAATATAGGATTATATTAGTTTCATGTGTACAACATAGTGATTAGATATTTATATAATAAAGTGATCACTTTGATAAATCTACTACCTATCTGACACTATATATAGTTATTACAGTATTATTGACTATATCCTTTATGCTATACTTTACATCTTCATGACTATTTTGTAACTACTAATTTTTACTTCTTAATCTCTTCTCCTTTTAAATCTACCCCCCAACATCCCTCCCATCTGGTAATCATCAAAATGTTTTCTATATCTATGAGTTTGTCTCCATTTTGTTTATTTGTTTATTTTGTTCTTGAGATTTCACATGTAAGTGAAATCGTATGGTATTTGTCTGTCTCTATCTGACTTACTCCACTCAGAACAATACCCTCTACATCCATCCATGTTTTTTCAGGTGGCAAAACTTTATTTTTTTTATAGCTGAGTAATATTCCATTATACATAAGTTCCATCTTTTCTTTCTTCATTCATCAATCAATGACACTTGGGTTCCTTCCATATCTTGGCTATTGTAAATAATCCTGCAATGAACATATAGATTTACATGTCCCTTCAAAGCAGTGTTTTGGATTTCTTAGTATAAATGACTAGAAATGGGATTACTGGATCCTTCTTTAACTCTTCTCATAGCCTTTGTTTTAGAGTCTATTTTTTTCTGGTAAAAGTATTGCTACCTTAGCTTTCTTTTTTTCTATTTTCATGAAATATCTTTTTCCATCTCTTTACTTTCAATTTGTGTGTGTCTCTCAATCTACAATGTGTCTCTTGTAGGAAGAATATGTAAGGGTCTTGTTTTCTTTTTCATTCAGCCACCTATCTTTTATTGGAGCATTTAGTCTATTTACTTTTAAAATAAATGTTCATAGAAATGTAGTTATTGCCATTTTATTATTCATATTTTTAAATCTTTTTTTCCTTCTTTATTTCTTCTTTAAAAAGTCTCTCTAACATTTCCTGAAATACTGATTTGATGATGATGAATTCTTTTAGCTTTTCCTTGTCTTAGAAGCTCTTTGTCCTTCAAATCTAAATGATAGCTTTGCTGAGTAGTGTAATCTTGGTTGTAAGTTCTTGCTTTTCATCATTTTGAATATTTTGTGTCAGTCACTTCTAACCTGCAAAGTTTCTGTTAAGAAATCAACTCACAGTCTTATGGATCTCTGTTATAGGTAATTAACTGCTTTTCTTTTGCTGCTTTTAAGATTCTCTCTTTGTCTTTAACTTTTGGCATTTTAACCATAATGTGTCTTAGTGTGAGCCTCTTTGGGTTCATCCTGTTTGAGACTCACTTTGCTTCCCTGGCTTATATGTCTATATCCTTTACCAGATTAGGGATGTTTTCCATTATTATTTCTTCAAATAGATTTTTAATTCCTTATTTCCTCTCTTCTCCTTCTGGTACCCTATGATGTGAATGTTGGTAGTCTTCATGTCATCCCTTACACTATCCTTATTCTTTTTTTTTTTTTTTAATCTTTTTTCTCTTTGCTGTTCTGATGGGTATTTTCTACTACATTAACTTCTAAATTACTAATTTTATCTACTGCTTCATCTAATCTAGTATTGATTCTTCTTTAGATATTCTTCATTTCAATTCCTGTATTCTTCATTTCAGACTGGTTCTTTATTATGTTTTCTATCTTCATCTTTTTATGTTTTCTGTATCTTTGTTAAAGTTCTCACTGAGTTCCTCTACTCTTCTCCTAAGTTCATTGAGCATTCTTATAACCAGTGTTTTGAACTCTGTGTCTGGTGGATTGCTTGTCTCCATTTTGTATAGTTTTTTTTTCTGGAGCTTTATTCTGTTCTTTCATCTGAGACATGTTTCTTTGTCTCCCCATTTTGGCTGCCTCTTTGTGTTTGTTTCTATGTATTGGGTAAGGCTGCTATGTCTCCTGGTCTAAGTAGAGTGCCCTTATATAGTAGGTGTCCTATAGGGCACAGTCTCCCTGGTCACCTGAGCCAGATACTCTAGGTGTGTCCCCTGTATTGTTTGTGTGTGCTTTCCTATTGTGGTTGAGCATTGGTTGTTGTTAGCACATCAATAGAGGGAGTGACTCTCAGGCTGACTGGTTGTGAGGACTGGCAGTAACTACAGTGGAGAGCTGTTGTGCAGGGCTGACTCTACAGAGTAGGATTCATTGTAAGCAGAGTTATGGCTCCTGCCCAGGCTGCCCTTTGGGTATATTATCCTCAGACTCGGCCCCAGGTGGTGCTCCTGGAAGGAGTCCCATATCTGGCCAATTTTAGCCATAGCCTGTGCTCTCCAAGCCACCTGACATGAGCCATAAAGCAATTTGCATGTAGCTGCCATCCACACTGAACTTGAAAGTGCCTCAAGAGACCAAACCAAGAACAAAGGCTGTCTGCTGTTAGTGTTGGGTTTGGGGCTATTCAGCAAGAGGTATGGAGCACACAAATACCAGATGCTGCTCATCTAGGTTTTGTGAAACTTTGAGAGATATTAGGAAAGTTCACAGCAAGAGCCAAGACAGGCAGTTTGTATGGAAAAGCCACTAAAAGCAGCATGGGTGAGCCCCCAAGTTGGGTAGGTCAGGGACTCATGGAATCACCAGTGCAAGGTGACCAGAGTTAGCCAAGTTGATGGATATTCAGATATGGTGCCACTTGTGTCTGCCAGGAGGCAGGAGGGATCAACAAAGAAACAATGGATTCTCCCAGTAACTCTGTCTGGGAGAAAGCTGCTCCCCCAGCCATCTCCTGAAGCCAGATAATTTAGCTCCTTCTCATATGTTCCTAACAGCTTTCAAGCTGCTGCCCCAGTTCTGGAGTTCAGAGCAAGTGAGCCTGTCAGCAAGTAAGTACATGTGTAGTCCCTTTAAGAGGAGTGTCTTGGACTCCAGCAGCCCTCTATCTCACTCAGCTACAACCTTCACTGGTTTGTACAACCTCTGGTGCACAACCTCTTTCCAGCATTAGAACACTGGGCTGCTGTGCCTGGTGTGGGACTGGGATACTTTTCTTCTTAGGAGAGACCTCTCTGTAGCCAAAAGATTCCTCTCAATTTTTAATTGCCAGATTTGGGTGTGGGGCACCCCAATTTTTGTCTCTGCCCCCTCCTATCAGTCTCAAGGTGGCTTCTTCTGTATATCCTTAGGCAATTCTTAATGATAGCTGTTCTGTAGTTTAGTTGTAATTTTTATATGGTCCTGAGAGGAGACAAACACAGCATTTACCTACTCTGCCTTCTTGGCTGGAAATCCAAAAATCATCTTTTGGTTTATATAAATTTTAGTATCCATTAGTATGAAAACTTATATGATAATTTACAAGTATAATTAAAATTTATAATTAAATATTTTTTTGGCATTAGTACATAAAAGAATTCAAAAATCTACATGAGACTGAAAGTTGATTTATCACATTATTCCTGGATATTTTAAATTTTATACTGTATAATTATGTACTGATATCTTTATAGCTTAAATTTATCCTTACTTACAATTACCACCTCAATCAACCTCAGTCACCCTTAGCCTCACATCAGTTGAGCACCCCAGGCATAATTGTTTAATTAAAATTTTGTGTGAAATATTAAGCCATGCTTTCCCAGCTCTATACTTTGTCATGATTGCGCTGGAGTCTACACATTGTATTTTACTTTTGTCAGTTGGCTCTTTATTAGTGTCTGCTAGTATAGGGCAGGAAATGAGATTTGGAAGGCTAAACAAGTGAAAGAGGATTTACTCCTTTCTCTTGTTTTCTGTCCCTGCTATCATTGCCTGAGCAAAAAGCCTTCTCCCTGACAGAAATAGTTTGTCCCAATGTCACTTTAATGGAGCCAGTATCCTTGTGTTCACCAGAGGCGACAGCTCTACCATGCTGCCAGTTTCATGACCACTTCCTCCATGCTCCAGAGACAGCACTCCTTCTCTAAAGTCTGATTTCTAGCCCAACAGGGTATCTTCTCCAGCTTTCTAGGTTCTGATAACACAATCTCGACTCTTTTATTTTCCCTGACCTATAAGAAATAGCTGCTTTTGCAGTTACTAACACTGTAAATTCAGTCTTCCTTTCTGGTGTTTTTCAGTTCTCCATCTCCATCTCCAGCTTAACAAATTCCTATTATTATATTCTCTTAATTGAAATAAATATTATGGTTTCTTTCCCCCTCACTGAATTCTGACCAATAAAATAAAAGCTCTTTAGCTGTAAGTCTCATTAGTATCTATATTCCCTACCATAGTGAGAGCCAAACCCTCATAACCCTGCATTGCATGAGTAGCAAAGTCAGTGGTTAGACATAAGTTAGTCCTGAGATACTTTTAGAAAAGCTTCCAAGAAAATGAATTGGTCATACAGAGGAAAAATATTATTAAATAGCTTTAACCTTTTTTTTTCTGTTCAAATTTGCTACCTGCTTTCTTACTTTTCCCTCTCTTCTTTGGGAAGTGTTTTGTAAATTATTTCAGGAACAGCAGTAGCTTGTTTATTAATATTTTATTTAGAAAACTAAAACTTAGTTAACTGAATCCTAAATCAGTGAATTTTAAAATTTCATTATTTGGTATTACATGAAAAAATATAGTAATTTTAAAGTCAATTTTATCCATTGAAAAAGTACTTTTTCCTATTTTATGCTAACTAAAGACAATAGCCATCCCAGATTTTAAAAGGCTTGATTCAACCAGTAATTTTAATGTGGGTTATCATTTTCCTGATTCTACTTATTTAGATTTCACGCAAACCACAGGTTAAAGAATTTCATAATTGCAATCAAAGTTTCTCTATTTAATAACAAGAAAAAATTATTGAGTATGAATGGTAACATTCAGTAGTAATCACCTGCTAATTCTGAAGCAATAAACTGTGCCTTAATCATTTCAAAAATAATTTAGTGTCTTCCTTGCATATCCACTATGATAGATAATAAAGGTGAAAAAAACACATATAGACCACTTACTGCCACTGAGAAACTTAACATATAGTCAGAAGGACAAAAATAAAAACATATAAATGTGTTAAATGTGATGATATTATAGTAAATAATAGTAATACATGTTACTGAAATCTTAATAAAATCAAGAGAATAGATAAGAGTGGTGGAAGATCAAGAAAAATAATTGAAATAAATATATAGAGAGATATCTATTTTGTTACTTTTTAACCATAAAAATTCCCAGGAAAGATGTTAGAGGTGATAAAGAAGAAAAACATGAAAACTAATTGAGGAGATAACTATGGGATATGAGGAATGCTGAACAATGTAAATATGGGAAAGTGTACATTAAAATGAAGAATGACCAAGATCAATAGGAACATGATTTTGAATTTAATAATCCTATAACTGTTCAAATTGAGATAGTGCCCAATAATGAGAAATATCTAGTGTGAATTTTGGTATGGTCAAATAAGAAAGTTTAAAATTAATGTGCCACATAGATATAAAATCTCTAAAACAAGTGAAATTGATAAGAAACTGATCGACCAATAGGAATTTTTTCCTTAGTTATTGTTTAAAAAGTTAAAACAAGTAAAAAAAACAGATGAGTATAAATTGTCAATACAGATATATAAGATGACAAAATTGTTTTCTATGTAGCTCATTTTTTCTAGGCAATCTATGAAAACGTGCAAGCAGTTGATGTGGTAATTTAAAAAGAAAACATGAAGCTCAAATATCTAATAATACATCTAAATTTCTATATTTATATTCTCTACAGTTCAACATATAAGATTTGATGAGCCTCACAGTGAGCGCAGACATAAACAGAAATTATGTATTTGTATATGTATATATAAGTATATGTAACATACACATTTATATATAAGATATATATACAGATAGACTTTACACACACACACACACACACACACACACACACACATTCACACAAAATCCTCAGATAACGTTAAACAAAAAAAGATGAGAAATGAAGGGCAGAGTGGAAAAAAGAAACACTAGACAATCCAGATTAGGTGTTCTGCAAATAAACATAAAATTTATTTCAGATATTTCTGTCTGGCAGAGTGTAAAAATCTCATTATTTAACACAAAAATTTCTAAATATATTAAATGGACTTATAAAATATGGCTTCAAAATATTTATCAAATTTTGTACAGACAATACAATTAGAATATTTAAATTCCATTGCATAATATACAGAAAATATGCAAAATTAGAGTAATTATTAGAAATGATAAAATTGTTTTTATCACTATTTTTTATATTAATTCTAAATAAAATTTAAAATATCAAATTGAGTTTGGGGAATGCAAGGGAGACTGGCATGTTATATTCCAGGCATATAAATTTCTAATGCCTTGAGTTGATACAATAATAATGTATATGAGACTCTAGGGTAATAAAGTGAAAGCATTTCATTTATACAATTTTAATATAAATTGTTTTGATCAAGCTTGAGGGTATTAGTAGGTAATATACAATTCTAAACAGGTGAGTGAAAATAAAAGTATATCTTTACACATTTGTTTTGTAGTTGACCAAGTTATTTTTCCATATAACTAAATTTTCAAATATTCAGGATAAAAATGGATATATTGTAGTTATATAAAACAAAATATAAAATCTTAAAAATTTAATATTGGTCAAATAAAACAACCCTTCCAAATGCAACCTATATGTGTTCATTTATATGAAAGTTCCAAAAAACAAATAAAATTAAATCCTACTTTTTAAAAATGTAAACATGGTTGATAATTAAGAAAAATATATATATATTTATAAGGCCAGGATAGTGGCTATCTTTACAATGGTGAAAAGGGTTTTTCATTGGGAAGAATACTGAGAGTCCTTTGAGATCTTAGGAATGTGCCGTTTATGGACACAGGTGATAATACCAGTGTTTATAATTATTTTAATCACTTTGCATTATGTATATTTTACAAGGTTGAATAAATTAAAAAATAAAGTTTTAATTATATTCTTTGCACAAATTGAGACACAAGTGTTTCAAAGCAAAGCCAAGACTTTTCTACATAAGGTTTTTATGATCTATTCAAGTTTTAGAATGTATTCTCAACTGAGACTCCAGACGTCTTCGGAAAGTATAGAAGAGACTATATCGACTGAGAAAAGTTCAGTGGCATTTGATTCCAATGCTCAGGTATAAATGCTAGAAATAATTTTAATATGATGTTAATGTAAACATAATTTATTGTACATGAGTGGATCCATACTTTCAAATGTATACGTTAACTTCATGAAATATGTTTAAAATAATCAAATTAGGTGTTTCAGAATGTTAGCAAGAGCAGTGATTTATATTTCAGCAATGCTACTATTAAGTTCTACTTGGCACTGTATAACAAAAAAAAAGTGTCTTGAAGGCAATTATAGAATACAACACTAAAACATATCACAATAAGAGAGTTTTTTGTTGTTCTTGTTCTTCTCTTTCACACAAGAATGTAGGAAAGTGAGGATCCAATTTATTTAAATTCTGAGATCATGTCCTTGGTCATAGACTCATATATTTTTTGTCATTTAATAGTGAAAATTCTTCTTTTAAGAATCCATGCGACCCACTTAATTTATTGAGATGTTACAGAAAAAGTTTCTGAAAAAACAAAGTTTGGCTTTACATATATATACAATGTCTCCTGGCTCATAAATGGTTGCAATCTAAGAAATCAGAATAATAAAAAGTCAAAAAATGTTGTAAAGAATTTAAAATTGTTCCAATAAATTTTTTAATTAGGTAGGACTAAGCATAGCAATTGTCAATTATAAAAAAGTGCAACTAGAACTCCTATTCCTCAGAGTTAATTGGAGACTCAGCCATGTAGTTTACTGAGAAAATCCGGCATAGTGATTTGAATGAATACAGATTATTTGCAACTCTCCCTTGTATGTGTGAGTGTGTGTATTCTTACATACATACACTCTCACATACGATATTTCAGGGCTTTAGAATATTAATATTACAATGAATTTATAATTTATGTCACAAGCATAACATTCGTATGTAAGAAAAAATAATTGAATCGATTTAGTTTCTCTTGTGAAATTTAAATGCTATTTATTCGAAGATGCATTGAAGGAAAAATTATTTATTTTTAAGTCAGGTCTAATTTATTGTTTGATAACTTTGAAGGTGATAATTTCTTTAGAAAACTTCTGCTTTTTAAAAATATTTTAAAATCCCAAGTTTCTATTCTTATTTTTATTACAGGAAAACTTAAATTATTTAATAATAATTTTATAACTCTTAAAATTAATCACTTGATTTTTAAATTCAATTGTATCCATTGTGATTATGTTTTACTTTTTATTTTAGTTTATGTTGTTTAATAAAGTAAAAGAATTACATAGATGCTTATGATTACTTTCATTCAACATTTTAAAGAGAATATATTTGTACTTTCTTCCATCCATTTAAACCTTATTTCTTTTATATGTCCTCATTTGACAAATTTTGAAATTATCAGTAGGTCTTGCACTTATTGAACATATGCTGAACAGACTTAAAACTTTAAGTCTGTGTTCATCAGTGTTCATTAGTAATTGCTATTTGAAGGAGTTTATCGTAAATTATTCTTGAAATAGATAGTCTTCACATTCTATTACAGTATGAATATGGTTTAAATTTTATTGATTCTATATTAATCATCAAATGAATGATGAATCTTTTCAAATGTCAAAACAACTGTTAAACTAGAAGCATTCAGAACATTCGTACTACTTTGCTCTTTGTATTTCTAGAAGTATAGATTGCCTTGTAAATTCGAATTTAAATTAAAATTTCTGTTAAGTGTCAAGGTCACATGCTCTCTCATAAATGAGATTGTGCTCATTCTGCATCACTGTATTCAGATTAATAAATTTTTGATAGTACCTATTATGAAGATAGTGTGCAAGAAAATATATTAAGAAATAGAAACTCACATTCTAATCAAGAAATTTCCTAATATCTGAAAAAAATAAGACATAAATGGATAACAGAGAAAATTTAATGATATAGATACGGGTTCTTTTTCTTACTCTGGAATGTATCATTGAAATATTCACACAACAATTTACAGTTCAGTGATATTGTATTGGAAATCAATGTCACACAATGAGTAGGGAATTGTTTCAGTGATAGATATATCTGAATTCTACTCAAATATATAATTTCTTGAAATTTGACCTTGGGAAAGTGATACAACCTTACTAAATTCAATGTTTTCTCCTCAGAGAGGTGTTTTATGAGCATCAGTTCAAAACTACACCCCAATCTTATCCCAGTTTGTCTCTGTTTTTTTACTGTACTTTATTTTTTCTTCTTAGTAATTATCACTACCTGATACTTTAGTACATATATGTTACTTTATCATCTGTCACCCAACTAGAATCCAAATGCCATGGAGACATGGACTTTGTTTTATTCTGTACCCCAGGAACTATCAGGGGCCAAAGCATAGAAATCACTCAGTAGTTATTTAGTAAAAGAATGAATGAATGTATGAATGAATAAATGTCCTAAGAAGAGGTTATGAGAAATAATTTTTAACTATTCTTAATTAGAAAATACATCTACAACTAACACACAATGATTGATAATTTCTTATTTGTAGAATTTGAAGAAAATTCCACCAGACATTTGAATGGTATTGTTACATGTTTTAGCTAATACAGGGAATGGGGTAAAAAAGTGATTCAAATATCCTTTTAACTTTGTAGAAACTGATTCTCAGAAAGGTAAAATAGATGTGCATGTGTGTGTGTGTGTGTGTGTGTGTGTGTGTGTGTGTGTCTGTGTCTGTGTGTGTGTGTGTACAGATAGATAGATCAGACACAGATAAATACATAGATATTCAGGAAGAGTTGGGCCCGGAAATGTATATCATGACTCTTGGTTTTCAGCATTGCTTAATTTGTGAAAATAGAAACATCAGATAAGTTTTGCCAGGCAGCAGCTGAAGTCATGGCAGGAAGGGCATTATCTTAATCATACCACTGGTCTGATTGGTACATACCAGTAGTGTTATATAAGCAATTGTTTATGCCATTTCCCAGGCCATTTGTGTACTAATGAGAGTAATGATGCCAAGACCAGGCTAAAGGCAATCAGACTTCTGCAAGTGATAGTACTTTGGGCCGATCTGTTGGTCAGAGTTATTTGCAGAATAAGCACTCAAAAAATCGTTAATTAGCCTTCTTAAATTCTTTCTTCCTCTCTACCCCTTCAATATCATTGTTCCCTCTTGAATATTAACATATACTTCTTGCAATATATATATTTTTGAAAGAAAATTATATTTAGGGTTCTTAATTATGGAAAGATTTTGTTTATTTTTTTGTGATTGCACAAATGGCCACCAATGGGGCAAACACTCAGAAGCAATTGCTTTCAAATAGCGTGTCACAGGATGTAGGGCAAATATATTTGATAATGAAAGAATTTATGATTTATAGATCATTTGACAAATTCTAGGAGATTTTCTATTATTGCCATTCTTCACTCAATCTCAGCTTTATCATTTTAGTAATTAACCGTATTTTGTTAAATTTAAAGAAAATAATCGATTTGCAAGTTCCTCATGCTTTCATTATTCTGGGAAGGGGGTAAAGGAATAGGATTTTAAAAATTCGATTCCTCTATAAAAGCAATAGAGATTTATCCTGACCAGCTTCTTTAAAGGTAAATTATGGAAACGTGAAATTTTAATAAAATTATAATTTTATTAGAATAAATTTATGACCAGTATTCATTCCTATGTTAGAAGCAAAGCAAGAAATGAAAAATATTGTATAGAAGAGATTATAAGTAATAATATTGAACCTATAGTCAGTTAAATATATTGAATATATCCTCATGATAATTAGAATCATTTTATATAAAGGGGATTATTTAAAATTTTAATTTACATTTCATTTTATTAAATTAATTACATTTAATTAATAAAAATAATTACATTTAATTTTTATGTGAATGAATAGAGAGTCATACTGTTCTCTTATATCAGGTATAGAATAAAATTATACTTTTGAAGTAAGCTAAGAAAACTTTTTTCAAGCCATGAGATATTCAGCAAAGAACATTGAAAGAAACAAAAACTTATTTTAGAAGCAAAATCATTTACAGGTAAAATAATTTGTGATTTCTTTGCAAATCATGCAATTTTAGACATTGTATTTAATTAGGCAAACATTTAATATTCATAGCTTTTGAGAGATTCTGCAACCTATATTTAAAGCCATCTTCCATTCAAAATAAACTGTTTCCCTCTGTAACTTCCTCCTAAAGTCTGTCTGTGCTCTCTGCAGTTTTTGTTATTATCAATTGGTTTTATCAGCCACCATTAAAATCTGATGCATTTCCTGTTCTTTTTTTTCTTTTTATAGTACAGCTATTTCAGCCTTACTTACTCCTTGGATTCTAATATCAAAAATTTCTTTGTAGTAAATTTTGTTCTTAAAGCAATGTGCTAATTTGTAAAGTGAATAATAACTGTTCTGATTTTTAAGTAAATTAATTTTCGTATACTGGATTTTCTGTAGATTATTCTTCAAATATGGTACTTTAAAGTAATACTTTGACAGAGATTTTAAAAATATTTTAAATTATTATTGGTTGCTTCTCTGTAATAAAATACTCATATATCTCTTTATTTAAATCTATCACAGTAGACCACAAATATTCTCTTTTAACAGTTCTATAAAAATAAGTTCCATAAAAGTACTTATTTTCTATATTTAGAGAATATTAATTTAATTTTGCAAGTTTATTTTAAAATTGGTCACTTATAATTTAAAAAATAAGCAAAGATGAATATATTCATGTAAAAAAAGTCATTTACTATTCTATGCAAGGTTATATACGTACTATAACCTGATTCCTGCATAAAAAAACAGTAAAGATTTGTCCTATTTAGCTTCTTAAAAGAAAATTCCAGAAACCTAAGATTTTCTTGATTTTCTAGCTATTGCTTTAAGTCAAAATATTCTTGGTCTACCATCATTACCCTCAATCAACATCATCCACATTAGGGAAATCATGACTAAACTATAGTATCAGTTTTCATTCTATCATATTAGATATGCTGGTCAACATTGATAATCATACAATTATAGAGAAAAGAATCACCAGCAGCAAACACTTCTTAGCTTTCATATTTGTTTTTCATTTGACTAATTCGTGACAGTATATAACAAACTTTGAATCTCTCCTTCAGTAAATTACCTGTAGAGGTGTGCAGTGAATATTGCTAACCTTGAGAAAGTAGGTTAAGAACAAACAGAAACTAGTGACCGTCAATGTAAGGATATCCTGTGATCAGGTAGAAGAATTAAAAGGACTCAGTTTTATTTATAAAAGACATATATAGCCAATATAATTGCTTGCCATAGAATAGGTTCCATATGCTCTTTAGAGGTTTGTTTTCAAACTCCTCTGGACTGAAAACTATGCTGTTAACCCTTGTATCCACAGGTCTTATCAGAGTGCCTCAAAGAGAATACACATGACAGACAGTTCCTGTGTGAAAGTTTTTGACTGCATCAGAAAAGTCTATTCAAAGAAGCTCCTCCTTTTTTTCTCTCTGTGTAATGGTATTTGGCTTGATTTATTTATAGAATAAACTATTTTCTGTACTTTTGTTTAGATTTATAGTTAATTCTGTTTTGTAAATTTATTTGCAGATTCATGAGGGAATCTTTGCAGCTTTATAGGATTAATGAGTAATATTTAGTTTATTATAATCCATTTAAGATTATATGTAAGGGATTTTGTATTGAGTCTCTTTACTTATAATCTGAAAGTAAAAATATTTTACTCACAAAAGAAAATTTGGGAACAGTGACTGAAATTTTTTTGCTAATCTTAAGGTAATTTTTTCCATAATATTTCACTAAATAAATGTTAAGTCATAGATTTTGACAATTAGAAAATATTTTTGCCACCTAGAATGAGTAAATTACACATTCAAATTTTATTTGAGTTTGTAAATTATAGTCATAATAGGAATATAACTAGTGCGGCGAGATCCGTTACCAATTATAATGTTATGCTTTTCTCTAGTTAAGAGAAGTGTAATTTATAAATAAATAAACACACACACATACATATATATTAACTTCAGGTAATTCAAAACATGAACAACTGAATTAAATTTATGTATTCATGTTAAATTAATAAATGAATATGTTTTAAACATGCTACACACAGAGTATATTTTTTGGTCAAAATTTGTTCCACAAACTACCAACATCAAAAAACCCTTTGATTCTTCTTAAAAAGGCAAATTCCTGAAAATTTTCTCATAAATAATGAACAAAATTTATATATGAATGCCCAAAAATGTACATTTCAATAGCTTCCTCGGTGATTTTTTTTTTTGTATATTAAAGTTAGAAAAATATTGCCCTGGGTTATTCCTGTATTCTTTATATTCTTTTAATGTACATGTATGTGTAATGACATAGAAATATTTGGGTTTGATTTATGTAAAAACAATTTAAATTACAATCGCATTCATTAATCAGAAATAAGTAGATCAGTTGGTATGTATTAGATATCTGAGCTCAATGCTCCTCATACATCATTCATACTTTATCTTAAATGCCCATAGAAACTTTAAAGAAGTTAACAAAGACCATGAACACATAGAAATAGTGGTGACCACAAATCAAAGCCAGATCTATTAATGTAAATAGTATTTACCAAATTCTTAATATAAAATAAAAAATTTAAATATCCTCTCTTCCAACCTCCCATAACACTCTACAGTATATATTTTTCCCCTCAATTTCAGTCTTTTTTATAGTTTAAGTAATGCCAGATTTTGTTCTTTATAACCCCTACTTTCTTGTTTCAATTATAATTTGTAATGTTCCTACAAAGAACAGTAGTGCATCAGTTTGAATCTTTCAATAAGCAGACATCAAGATGATATTAGATATGTACAATATTTGTTGGGGGAATTGTCTTTGAAAAATAAAGGGAAGAGAACAATGAATTAGATAGGGAAGAACTTCAGAGAGTAATGTATGAAGAAATAAAGGAAAGTAGGTAAAAAGGAAGAAAAGTGGGAAAGAAGAAGGAAGAAAGGAAGGAAAGAAGGAAAGAAAAAAGGAAGGAGGGAAAGGAGGAAGGAAGGAAGAAAGAAAAAAAAAGAAAGGAGAAAATATTAAAATTATTTTACTCTGCAGTACAATTTAGTGCAATTTCTTTCCAGGCCCATGGGGAGCCCCAGAGCAAAGACTTTCCATCAGATGATTCCTATATTAACCCACCATGCTTATTCATTGGCTGAATGCACCATGGGAGACTATAGCTTTACCATGTATCTTAATAGTGGAGCTAAACTTGCAACAGATAGTTGGAGGCTATATGCCAACCATATACCACACAGCAGATTCTCTAGATGAGAAGGATGAGTGGTGCACGTCCATGACCTCCACAAAGTGTTCTGAAAAACTCTTTACATTTCACTTTAACATACTCAAGAGGATGAACGGGCAAAATTCTATTTTCTTTGCACTTTTAGAACCCACTAAATAAATATCAGGAATAGTGTTAACAAATACATAATTATTTTCAAATACATGTTTATTTACAGAGAGATTTAAAATAGAAATATTTTTATTACTTATGTAAGACCACATGATGAAAAACCATATTAAAAAATAATCAGAAAACAGAAGAAAATATGGCTGTGTTAATAAAAAAAGAAGAATCTAAAAATATATTTTATAAAGGAAATAGCTCACTTTCTTATTCTGTTGTGCACTTGGAAGTGGAAGATGGGTTTTAAAAGGTACTTGGTTATTGAGATTATTCATGTATTTTTGTAATAAGAATAAGGGAATGAATAAGGTATACAGTCACTTTTAGAGAAGAGTCATCATTATTTAAAAGGATACATATCTTACCAGTGTTAAATACACCATTTGGTATCTGCCATGTAAATTAAGTTTCAAATTATAATAACCAATGCTGGAACAATGTTCATATTATGAACAACACTAGAGGCATGGATCTAACACTATTGTTGTATAATTTAGATTTTTCATGAATCAGCAGTTTCTAAAACTATGCCCATAGCTCAAACCACTGATAATTTCTTCTTTTCTTATTTGATCATTTTATGTTTGATATGTTCAAAAAGTATTTTTTTGACACATGAAAAGCTCTTAGCAGTAGGTAACCAAAATGAGGCTATAAAATTTCTCTAATCCAATAAAAATCAATGAAAAAATACTTAAATAGCAGGATTAAAAGTTTTATTGTTACTCCGAGCACAAGCTAAAAATTTTAAGCACCAGTAATTTCCATATTCTTTTAGTATAACACCAAACCCTCATAAATCAAAAATATAATCTGAAACTTTACTGCATGTGTGAACTCCTACATATATGGGTACTACCAAAAAATGTGATTTGCCTCCATTGAAGTTCATAGGGTTGCCAATAATGTTATAAAATGGTAACTACAAGAAATAATTTAAGTATGTTTTAAAAATATGCAACTAAGATAGTTTAGGAAGAGCAATTCAATTGAGAACCGAAAATTGAAATAATTTAAAAATAAAAAATAAATGTATATAAATGTGAATATTCAGTTAGCATACTATGGCACATGAAAATGAGCAGCAAAGGTTGTTACATGCTTTTTTGCTGAGAGTCTCCAGAACAGAATTAAGATGAATTTTTACTTAAAATAGTAATAAATTATATTTTTGTAGAACAATGGACAAGGATGTCATTCTATAAATCTTCCTTTTTATTTTAGACTTAATAGGTCAATACTATGGTCTGGATTGGAATATGATTTATAACAATAGTAGTCATATGGATCATGAAACAAGTATTCTATGCTAATAAGATCTGAACACTTTCATGTTTCATATTTATTTTACATAACATGACCTATACAATAAAAATATTGCATTTTTGGATACTTTATTATTTTTCAATGTACTTTTTAAAATTTTATTTTTCAATTAGAATTGACATTCAATATTGTTTTATATTAGTTTCAAGTGTATAGCATAGTGGTTAGATATTTATATAATTTACAAAATAATCTAGTACCAACCTGGTACTATTCATAGTTATTAAAACATTGTTGACTATATTCCCTATGCAGTACTTTACATCATTGTGACTATTTTTGTAACTAGCACTTTGGGGTAAAAAGCTCTAAAAATATTAATTAAACCATCTTGTCTAATGTATCATTTAAGGATACTGTTTTCTTGTTAATTTTCAGTCTGGAAGATCTGATCATTGGTGTCAATGGGGTGTTAAAATTCTCTACTATAATTGTATCACTGTTGATCTCATTTTTTATGTCGATATTTGCTTTATATATTTAGGTGCTCCTATGTTTGGTGCATAGATGTTTACTAGGGTTATATACTCTGGTTGGACTGATCCCTTTATCATTAAGTAATGTCCTTCTTTGTCTTGTATTATAGCCTTTGTTTTAAAGTCTACTTTGACTGATATAAATATTGTTACCTTATCTTTTAAAAAATTTCATTTGCATAAAATATTTTTTCCATCCCTTTGATTTTTGTCTATGTGTGTCTTTCTGTCCAAAGTGAGTCTCTTGTAAACAGCATAAGTATAGGTCTTGTTATTTTAACCATTTACCCTATGTCTTTTGATTGGAACATTTAATCCATTTACATTTAAAGTGATTATTGAAAGGTACATAGTTATTGCTATTTTAAATTATTTCAGATAATATTTCAAACTACAAAAGAGGTCATTTTGGAAAAAATCTTTTTTTCTGTGCGTTGATTTTTTTTATTTATTAATTTAAACAACTTACTGATCACCTATTATTGCAATCACCTCTGCCTTTAATATTGAGACCTAATAATTATAATACAATACAATGAGGACTCAAATAGGTTTTTGTGCAAAAATCAGTTAGAACATAGATCTCCCTAGATAGTTGAGAACTGTATGTCTTGTATTTTAACTGGAGAATACAAATTATACCCTCAATCCAGATCCAGATAGGAGCAGGAGGTAATGTCACATAAAAGAGAAATAAAAATGAAACAAAAGATGGGTTGGACTCTTCAACCAAAGTAGATAAAACTCAACATTTTATGATCTTAGGATTCAAATCCTTTCAGATTTATTATCATAAGGATAATCTCATTTATTATTATTAAGAACCAATTTTTGTTAAGGATAGAGCCACAGTTTCATTAGGGAAATAAAAGTGTAAAGACAAAGTGCAATAGATATCGAGTTCAGATAAACAACTTTTAATGAAAAACAAAATAGCTTAGAAAGGACTCTAATCTGAGTTTGACAAGCTAAAGCTAGACATGTGGGAGAACAGAGTTATGAGACTAGAGGAAGTGTCTCAATTTATTCTTTAATAGGTTAGAGCTAGGAGAAGAAATCTTCACTGAAAAAGTGGGAGTATGCAACTGTATTACCTAGCTAATAATACTGCACTCAAAACATCCACTTATTGTATTCAGCCTACAGAATTCTCCATGGTATCAAAAGATATTGAACTTCTATACATCTTTTAAGAAATATAGTCACAGAGATAAAATGATAAACAATGGTTAGCGGGGATTCATGGTCTGAAAGTTAACAAAAAGTAGACTGGTTTCTCCCACAAGAGTAAATTCTCCTTGCCATTACTTTTTTTTTTTTTCAAAATACACTTTTTTTTTTTCATTTAGAGCATTTAGGAAATGTATTATCCTCTATTCATATTTTAATACAAAGTAATTTAGCAGCTTCTATACACTTACATTTCCTATCCTTCTTACCATATTTATTTTTTCCATAGAATTTGTCATCTTGTAGAATGTTACATTGTTGTCTTTTTAAAACTTTAACTCCACAAGAAAGGAATTTTTTGTTTGATTGTTTTAGTCACATCTCTATAGTCAATATCTGGAACAGGAGCCAAATGAGATATATTGAATGAAATAAATAAATAAGTGTTTGCTGAATAGATTGAGGGAATAAATACATTAATTTAAGCATTATTATTTAACATTGGTTTTCATCTCTTGCAGGCTAGTTCTTTAACAATAGGTAGTATTATGTTTTACTTACCATTGTTTAAACAGAGTACATCAAATAATTTGAAACATTATAGAATGAATGAATAAGTGTTTGAATATCTAATCTGTTTGAACTTATTTATTAGGACCTTAAAAAGTTATGCATTTATGAAAGATTGTAAGATTCTGGGTTCAAACAGTACTGTCCCAAAGCCTAGGGAACAAGTTGTGACATAGACTGGAGAGGAAGTAATTTTCTACTTCTCAACATTCAGTCTTAGAACAGTGCAGTTTTTGTAATTTGACAGTTTAGAGGTATGGTTTTCTGACAGAGTAATATGTTCACATTTGGCATGGTCAGAAGAAATATTGGTGAGAAACTTGAACAAGAAGTATTGAACCTTCTCCAGGATAAATGCTCTTATGTCAACTTCTTCCCAGTGACACATAAAACACTCTCAGGTATTCTGAAACATAATGTT
>NW_011888807.1:11109533-11110267 GCF_000151845.1 Pteropus vampyrus
TTTTTTTTGCCTCTCCAATTAATCTGTCATCAGATTACTGTAATATTCATCATCACTCCCTTAAAGACATTATATTAGAAACTTTTCACACAGCATCTCATTTCATTCTCCAAACTCTGTGAGATAGGTTCTATTACCAGTTTTTGGTCTCAGATAAGAGAAATGAAATTTAAAGGTCACACAGTGAACAAATGAAAAGCAAGGCCCTGAATGCCAGTCTATATGCCTCCAAGCATCTATTAACCATTAAGCAATACTACACTCGTGAGATTCCAACAGAACAGTTCTTGTCCATCTATCAATGCTTCTCCATTCTTTTTTTCATTTTCAAATTGTTACTCTCCCTCTAATTTCTCTCCTGTAATTCCTCCTACTAAATGCTGCTGGAATAATCTCTTTATCATATTTCTGTTATTAAAAAAAAAAACCTCTAATAATTTTCCTCTTTGTTGAGTGAAGTGCAAAATTTAAGAGCCACTTTAATTGGCTCTATTATGATCCTAACCATATATCTTCAGACTATACAAACAAAGCTGAACCATTCACCTTTTCCCCAATTTGATCTATTTTTTTTCTCACCTTCATTGTTTTCCTTAATCTATTTCTTTTTGGAAAATTTCTCACTTTCACTCTGGTTTGTAAGAATACTGTCTATTCTCTAACCTCACTTCAAATGCCATCTCATTTATAAAACATGCCAAATATTTCCCAGAGTTACATGACTTTAATGTTTC
>NW_011888807.1:11110317-11112122 GCF_000151845.1 Pteropus vampyrus
CTAGTGAAAATTACAGCTAGGATTTTGAAAGACAGTCTGGCTCTTTACTCAAGATGTTAACATCATTACTATATTGCTAAGGACATCAAATTTGTATACAAAAATTACCATAACTACTTAAATTTGGAATCTATAGTCAGCTTTTTAACATCTGGTTGATTTCAGGATACAGAGAATGTTTAGACGGGCAGAGGGCATAGGTAAGGAGGAAAGAACAGAGCACTGAGCTGCTGCACTAAGATAGCTTGTGTTAACGGTTACTCTAAAGGTTCTTTATTTTCATTCTGAATTTATAAAACATTAAAGAGAGATCTTCTGCATTCCAATGACACTACCTCACTCCTTTACCTAGATTACAGGCATACGTCATTTTCACTATGCTTCACAGATATTGGAATTTTTTAAAAATTGAAAATTTGTGGTAACCCAATGTTGAGCAAGTCTATTTTTCTAATAACGTATGCCACTTTGTGTCTGTGTCACATTTTGGTAATTCCTGCACTATTTCAAACTTTTTAATTAATGTACTTGTTATGGTGATCTGAGATCAGGGATCTTTGCTGTCACTATTGTAATTGTTTTGGAGTTAAGGAATCACTTCCATATAAGACAGCAAACTTAACTGATAAATGCATGTGTTCTGACAGCACCCCTGACTGGGACATCCCCCTGTTTTTCTCCCTCTCCTCAGGCCTCCCTAGTCTCTGAGAACTCCCTCAAAATTATTGGCCAATGAATAACCCTACTTTGGCCTCTTTGTGTTCAGATGAAGGAAAAGTCACGCATCGCTCCTGGTGAAGATGCTTAAAAATTGTCGAAATGACAATAAAGGATTTATAATAGTACATAAACCTACTTAATAAAATAGAGGCAGGTTTTGAGATAAATAATTCCAATTTTGTAAGAAGTGCTTCTGTTGGTAAAATGCTATCAATAGCATCATGTGCTACAGAAAAACTGTTTGTGAAAGAAAGATTCAATTGATGTGGCAAATTTGATTTCTTATTTTAAGAAATTGCCACAGTCACCCCAAGCTTCAGTAAATATCCCCTTGATCAGCCAGCACCAATCGATACTGAGGCTAAACTTTCCAGCAGTAAAACAATTATAACTCACTGAAGGCTCAGAAGATGATTAATATTTTTTAGCAATAAAGTATTTAAGTTAAGGTGTATACATTATTTTTTTAGATGTAATACTATTGCACACTTAATAGACTAGAATATAATGTAAACATAACATATAGCAGGAAAACAAAAATTTGTGTGAATCACTTTATTGTAATACTTTATTGCAGTAGTCTGGAACCAAACTAGCAATATCTCCAAGGTATGCCTATATACCATTTTGTATTTTGCATTCCAGGGTTTTATAAGTAGTCACCCTGACCACCAGAAATGAACACAAGACTGCTAGAGATCAGAAGTCTGGTCAAAGTAAGATTTGGGAAGAAATACTAAAGAAGTTGCTTAAATACCAGTCATATTTGGAAATAATAATGTATACGAGATTGTTGAAAAGACATACTATGCAAAATTATATTCCTTTGCTATATAAAATCTAATGCAGTTTAAGCATGTATATATACATACATACACATGCTTAAATGTTTCCTTAAAGAAAACTTATTTTGTAATGATAAAATAACTTATTAGAAATGCAAAAAACAATTATTTTTATTCTTTTTGAATAATATTCAAGGAACAAATTATATATAAGTACCAATAAGAAATTATATGACAAAAAATGCAATTTAAAGTAAAATGGGAAAAATTAATTATTATTTTACACTGTAAATTGTATTA
>NW_011888807.1:11112172-11114200 GCF_000151845.1 Pteropus vampyrus
TAAGAATACTGTCTATTCTCTAACCTCACTTCAAATGCCATCTCATTTATAAAACATGCCAAATATTTCCCAGAGTTACATGACTTTAATGTTTCTATATGCCATGTATATATTCATATACATGTATATTTAATAATCCATATAATATATACATCTTCCATATTTCAACTTATATCAAATAGTTATCTTTTCTAGTGTTTCTTATCATTATACTCATAATACATGTATATCTCTTATCATATGAGAATAATTATGTAACTGTCCTAAAAACATATTATTTTCACAAAACTCTAATTTACCTTCTAAGCACTAGTAATTGCTTCCTACTGAGAATACAACTTTTCTACAGGAAATTTTATTTTCTCATATTTGTATTTCTTGCACCTAGGATAGATGAAAAATTAATAAAAATATTACACAACTTAAGTGTTTTTTGTTATTATAGTACAATCTTTTTCACTTAAGAGATAGAATTATGGCTTAATCAACTCATTGGTATCCACAGCATCAAAGAAAAAATCAACATAATAGTTATGCTTAAGTAACTTTTACATGCTTAGAACTGATGATAGCTAATAAAACTAAAATTACTGATAGTCACACAAAAAATAACTAAAACCTTTTTAGTAAAAATATCATTATTAGTTTTCATTATTAGAATATAAATATTATCAGAGTAATATTTCAGAATTAATATCTAAATCAAGTACTTTCTCTCTTGTAAGATGCTTAAATGTATTTATATTTTCTGAACTGGTTTTAAGTTAGAGCAAATACTTTCATAATATTTTAAAATAAAGAATTCTTTATTAATATGATCTAGAACACTGGAGAGAAAAAGAGAAAATGTAGTTCTTTAATCTGACATTTGAAATAAAACAACCAAAAAAATCCTATGTTATTTATATTCCAAACCAGGTTTTTTTATAAGATTTCTATTAAGAAAAAATATTTGATATAAATAAGTTTAATATACTTTGTTTTTACTTTTATGATAAATGGATAAGTACTAAAAAAGTGACAAATTTTTAACTGGTCTCCTTTGCAAGAAAAATTAGAAAAAATATTTACTTTCTTCCCTTAAATCTTGATATTTTAGAGAGTTTAGTCAAAATAATTTCATATATTACTATTACAAATGTGAATATTTTCTCTAAGTTTATACATTTTATAAACTTAGATAAATATTTGAGCATCGTCAATAACTCACTTCATTTGGGGCTATGTGAAATAGACTTTCACATGAATAATGCCATCATTTGAATAAGTGGACTAGGCCATTTGAATTAAAAAAGAATATATATTAAAATACCAAGTAGCCAATCAGCACTGTCTAGTCAAAATAGACTTCTCCTTGTAAATTACCTATAATTTTTCATTATCATAAGATTAAAGATAATTTAACTTTTAATTAATTCCCAAGTCCGTCTGTCATAATGTCATTAGTACTTCTTTATCAGTTAGAACACTGATACAACTGTAAATTTTGAGTTTTTAATTAATTCACGTGTATATTCTTAAAATCAGAAATATTATTTCTTAAATCAGAAATATTAATTATTTTAACATCATAACAGAAATGAGTAAAAAATTCTAGCTTTTAATTTTATTTTCACTAATTATTAAGCAATGTTTTAAATTCATTTAAGACCTCAAATATATAGCTACATATTAAAAACGATTTATTTTAATACTAATACCTACTCATTTTAAATTAATATACTTTTTTATTGATTACATTTTTAAGTATGTCTCTATAGTCAAGTAAAAGATACCCAGTATCTTTGTATGGACATAATATAAAATTGTTTTTATCGAGTACTTAATATGTGCCAATCATAGGGCCATGTGCTTCATTTATAATATCACATTTTAAGAGCAACTTAATTAACCAAATGCAATTATGTAGGTAGGTTAATTTATTTAATTTTATAGTGCTTATAAGTGAGAGAAATCATACATGAACCCACATTTGTTTCTGTCCAAACACCAGGAAATTCAATATGCTACAACCTTGTTAGCAAACAA
>NW_011888807.1:11114250-11115302 GCF_000151845.1 Pteropus vampyrus
ATTGTCACTATTTGGGATTTCTGAAGCATATATCTCTTTGCAAGTAGTTTACCATTATTTCTGCTGCTGGATCACTCACTACCAACTTATTTTTTAAAAAATTAAATTCTCTCCACTGTTATCCAAATATTTTTTAAATGATTCTAATTTCAAACTTTTTAATTCAGAGTCCATAATTCTTATATAAATTGTTCAGAGTATCAAATCAGGGCACTGAGTCTACCTCAAGATGTAAGTATATCAAAATAAATGGGCAGTAAGTTTTGAGTGCACCTTTCTTAAGACACACAAAAAAATAGGGAGTAGAATAAAGTTATTCTTGAAACATAGTTTCTTCATGGTTTAGAGAAAAAGATGTCTTAGAAAAATCTCAAAAATGAATTAATTATGAAAGACATGTCTGTTAAATTTAATTATTAGAAAGTATGGCAAATTATTTTAGATCAGTAATCTAAAGAATATTTTTTCCTAACTTGTACATAAGTACAACTGTTAACAAAGATTCATGTTATTTCATCTCGTGTATTAGTTTTATGATAATAAATATATTGTCTTATTGTTTTGAACTTAGGGATTCTTGGTAGAAAGTCATATTCGAAAGTACTTTTTCTTTATATATGTATGTGTCTACATACGCATACATATATACATACACATACATACATCTATATATTTATCTATGTTTTACTGAGTTTCAACCTAGAGTGGAGGTAATTATTTTGGAGGAACAAATAAAACTTTTAAAATTAATCTTCATCAAAAAAATATTCTGATCATTTACATATAAATGCTGATGATATTTTAAGTAGCATAAATAAAATATATAATAGAAATAACTGCTCACTGAAACCAGAATTCTTAACCTAACTGATGGTTTTATGCTTAGGTTTAGTAAAGTAATTCACTTTGCATGAATATGTGCAAAAAGTTTATCATTACAAAAGATAAAATCATTTTATCACTTAAAATCATTTTAAGTGAACAAAAATAATATTTCCTATTATTATTTTTCGGTAAATGCAATGTTTTATTGACTCATTATATTTCTTCAT
>NW_011888807.1:11115352-11117303 GCF_000151845.1 Pteropus vampyrus
ATGTTGAAGATATAATGAAAAATCTTGAGATGGGAGGAATTATCCTGGGTTATTCAGGCAGACAGATCCCTAAAGTAATAACAAGGGGCCCTATAAGACAAGCAGACCAGTGTAGATCACAGGAGATGTGACAATAGAAACAAATGGTTTCAGTGACATGCTTTGAAGGTGGAGAAGGAGCCACAAACCAAGAAATGTAGATAGTCTCTAGAAGCTACAGAAAGCAAAGGAATGGAGTCCCTCTGGAGCTTAAGAAGGAACCAGCTCAGCTCACCCCTTGACTTTTGTCCAAACAGATATTAGATATCTGGCCTCTAGAACGATAAGAGAATAAAATTGTGTGATTTTACTCCACTAAATTTATGGAAATTTGTTACAGTAGCAATAGGAAACTAATACAGCCTCTGACTGAAACTGAAATCTTTTGAATTTGAAAAATACGTCTTCTATAAGATAATAAACTTTTAGTAATCAGTGACCCCTCTGATCAATTTGATAAGAATGAAAACATTCTCAAAAATTCTGAAAATTATATATACACACATTTTTGTGTTCAATTTCATAGGTTAACTTACACCAATTTTAAACATTTAGGGAGTTTAGCTATACCTATAATTGGGTTGGTTACTTCTATTCAGTGAATAGTGGAAATAATGGTCTATTTTTTTTTTTACCATTATATATTAGTATTGTTTATTTGATTTTCTATCTCCTACCTCTAGAAAGAAAACACCATGAGAACATGGGCTTGTTTTATTTTTTATACTAGTCAGTATGCAGCACCCAGCCCACAATAGATATTTAATAAGACTTTGGCAAAAGGAAAAATGTGTTAGTTGATTAATGAGTAAAAATGGAGGTGTTTGGGGTTTCTTTGTGTATACTTTGATGATCCCTAGACATTTTTTATGAAGGGAATAAGGAGAATTGCTTAGTATTTTACAAAGACACCTTTGACAGCAGTGTAGAGTAGAAAAAAGATTAAAAGCATAAAGACAAGATATATGTCAGGTAATAAAAACAAAGATGAAAATGAATTAAAACTATTAGGATTCTAAGCAATGCAGTTTTAGTTATTTGTTTACCAGAACATTTTCTAAGCTTCATCTCTCCAAAAGAGTCTAAGAGTGAAGATCCCCAAATAATAGTAATAAAGATTTGATATGGGAAGCTTTTAAAAAAACTTCTTAATGAGATATATTTGACATAATGTCCAACAATCTGCATCTAAAAAACTTACCAGGTGATTTTTAATGAGCAGCAGATTTGAGAAGCAATACTTTAATGCACCTTCCTTTTTACATTCAACATTTTTCTAATTATTAGCAACCAAAGAAGCAACAATAAAATTAATCATTATGTATATCTTCTATCCCTTAGAAAAATATATCTCAGATTTATCAGAGCATAAGACTTATCTGAAGAAATTATTACAAACACAAAATCACAATCCCTTCTAGGGAAACTTTTGTTCAGTATGTCTGAAGCAGAGCCCAGAAATAAGAAATTTTAGTAAAAAATTTAGACTTTTGTAATTGCCCAGGAATTTGGGGAATTCTACTCTAGCATTTTTTAAAACAATAAAGTTGGTCTCTAACTACATTTCTCATTCTGACTGGACAATAGGTAATATACATGATAATTAACGTCTTTGCTAAGTTTTACAACCATATGTATAAACATTTTCAATTAAACTATCATTTCTAAGTAAAAAAAAAATAATCTTTCATTTCCTACTAAACAATGACTGCACGTGAATCTGTTTTACTGTTGCACAGACACACACATACATGTGCATTCACATACACTTATATTCATTTTTCTTTTTTAAAATCCAGACTTTCTTTTTAAAATGTCAATCTTTAAAAGAAAAATTATTTTAAATCACCAGCCTCTCTCAACTGAGTATAAAAAACTCCAGCTTTTATTTAAAACAAATGAGAATTGTAAA
>NW_011888807.1:11117808-11120270 GCF_000151845.1 Pteropus vampyrus
TATTGCATATACAATTATATACTTATTTATTTCTTTTCATTTTGTATATGGAAACTTGACAGACTATGTGTAGGTTATTTGAAAGACATAGTCTTATATTCCTCTTATACCTCATATTTATAGCTTCATTTATTTAAGTTTGATAACAAGATCTTTTTCTGTTATGTCATGGTTATTTTCATTAATAATTTTTACATTTTATATACTTCCATATGCATACTGTTCCTCTAATATGTGAATTTTTTAAACGTAGGATATCATCTTAATATTTCAATTTCTAACAGCTAATACAAAGATCCTGGTTATCAGAGTAGATTTAAAAAGTGTTTACAAAATATATGAATTAATTTCTGATTGCTATTTTTTATTTCCATTGCATTCAGTACATTTAGTAGCACTGTAGGGATTAAAACTTTATCTTTTAAGTATCTAACATTGTGAAATAGTCACAAATTATACGCTGTCACAGAACTAACTTCTTGATATTTTAAATTCTCTTTTCTCTTTTTCCCCATTGTAATGAACAGTCTTTGGAAATGACAGTATTAAATATAAGATGTGCAAATAATAAAGTCACTACAGTATAGTGAAGTATTCTAACTAGGCATTTTGAGCTATAGAGAACAGATAGTTGCTAAGGTAACTTCAGGTGAGTTTACTGAAGACACTAAAAAAAGGAAAAGCTATCTGCATTGCCACCAAGCCAAGAATCAGATAGTAGAAGTTGTTGTGAAGGAACAGTAGTGTATGTCATATTCTGGAAGCTACGCTGCCCTATTGCAACTGTAGGGATTTTATTCACAACGAGGTGCTTCCTTCTTTGAGATGTTTAAGCTATATGGGTCTTTGCTTTACTGCTCTGTGGGTCTTCTCTTTTCTACCTCAGGGCTTCTGCTTACTTCTGGATTCTTATATCTTGAGCTTCTCTTTCTTTCATTCTGCACTTTCATACCACTGAGCCATAAGTAGGTGAGAAGCTGGGTACCAGCCTCCATCACAGAGAGCTTCTTCTGTACCATGTGTCTCTAGAGTGAAAAGTTATGGTCAGGACAGTGCATACTGATGCTGAAAACACAGGAGACCCTGTATAAGTAATTCCTCAGAATCAGGCTGTAAGCATGAGCAGCGCTTGCATTTTCTCAGGTGGATAAATGTAACTAGTAAACATGCTACATGGTTCCTCCAGAGCATTCAGTATAATTTTTCTCTGTGTTTTTCCTGTGAAAATATGCCATTGGAAAAATAAATTAAAATAGTTTTACAAAGGCATTAATGCATAAATCACATCTACACATACTACATAGAATAGTTTACCGAAATGTCATGTCATGTCATATTGGTCATTGACTGTAATAATTAGAAGTAGCCATGTATTACCCCTCTCATAAATTAATAAAATCCAGGAAGTCAGTCTAAACTTCTTTAACATTTTTGATAAGATATTTGGAAAATAGTACTTAAAAACATTAACAAGTGTAATGTAAGACAACTGTTCTACATGCGGCTCTCTGAGATACCTATACAAGATGTCTTCGGAGACTCTACTTGCCAGAGAAAGACTAAATTATTGGTAATTTCATTGCTTCAGGGATTGCAAAGCTGATCTTGTAGTTTGCCTCCAGTGACAGGTGCTATCCCTTTATTATAATTTGAACCCTGGGGTGTTAAAACATTCATGACTTTTCTATTAGGAAATCTGCATACTCCTCCAGTCATGTTTATTCATAATCCTGTGACGGATTGCAGACAAGCTCACAGAGAACCTAACGCTTTGGCATTTTATTCAAAAATTACTTCTCTTACCCACAAACAGAAAAGAGTAGGCTGATTTGCATTTATATTTCAAAAATGTATTAAATATCTTTGTTAGTATTGTGAGTCTTTTGAAATTAAATATGTTGTGAATTGTTGCACATATTAATGAAATTGTTTTTAGCAATTATTGCTTAGAGGATTTATATTAAAAGTATGTATTAGAGTGGTTTCAAAATGGATGCACACCAGAGGGCATCATAGCTTTTATTCAAAGCTTCTTCAGAAATTTCATTTTAACATGTTTTATGTTTAAACTTTTGCTTTATAATTTCTACTTATCTTTTGTTTTAATATTTATAAAATATATTTAAACAATATTATTTATCCAAGCATATTGAATGAACAGAAATATTATTATTTAAAAAAATTAAAGCAAGTAAGCCATTTTAAAAACTTTCTTACTAGCATATTAGATTCCTTCGTATTTTTAGCCTTCTTTTTTCCTACCTCAGGAATATCCCTACTATATGTCCTTTCTCAAGAGCATGTATAGATTGTCCCCTCGAATACTCCTGATTTTTTTTAGCCTCCTTTTTACTCCAGCTATACTGCGTAAGTTTTTATTGTAAAAGATCTCCATTTGATTGACCCATTCAGATAACATTTGTTCAATGTCAAAGGTAAAGGAGTTTACTTTCTAGTAAGGA
>NW_011888807.1:11122255-11125329 GCF_000151845.1 Pteropus vampyrus
TTTTTTTCTATTTTTAATTTTGGAAAAAGAAACATAAATTGCTCCTTAAAATCTTAACTATTTAAGGTTTAACACTTAACTAGACTATACATATTTTTTAAAAGCTTTAATCATTTACACTATAAAAAGTGAATAGAATATTTAAATACTTTTATTTATGGATAAATTAATAAAAATAAAGTACTCTGAAAAGGCGAATGCTTTATCTTAAATATTCTTTTCTGTTACCTTCAAGAAGATAACAAGAGAATCTTCTTACTGATTAATTTTATAAAGCATAAGTCATTGCCCTTCACGAAGGGGGAAAAAAGATGTATAAAAAAGCCATGAACACTATTCAAATTCATTGCCTCTTCCAGGTGTGGGTAATTGAGTTGCCTCAAGATCAATATGAAACTGCCTAGGATACAGAAAGTCAATAGCTACATCCAAAGTCAGGTGTGCCTAGTTTAAGTATCTATAAAATCAAAACCTCCAGCTACTGCTTCAGAGCAAATCTATATCTTCATAATAAAATTTGGAAGTAAATTCCATAAAGCAGGAGCTCCCTAAGTACCTTATTTTGATACAAAGAAGTTTAGAGATACCCTGTTGAGCAAATAACTGTACTTTGATATTTTCTGACCCTTGAGTGACACTGAATGAGCCACTTATTTATTTTAGATATTCCATTTAAATTTTGATTTTAAAAACAAGGTTTCTATCCAAGGTTGTTATCACTAGGCTCCTAAAAATTACTTAAAAGCATTATCTTTTAAAGAAAAAGTAGTGAAATGATATAATTTTTTCATGAAAATAATACACTTTTATCTCACTCTAACACTGGAAATATTGCATAATAATGTCTCATTTATTATTAATGGGATTGAATGAAGTAAAGTCATGTCAAAAAATTAATTTTATAAAACTCTAATCTTTCTAAAAGCACTAATCATTTTTTTTGAGTAAAAGACACTGTCACCTTGCTTAACAAAAGGGTTCTTTAGTATGTCAAAGAAAGAACTTCTTATTGTAATCTGTTGTTGAAATTTGCAACACTAAATTTAATCTCAAACCATCTTCCTCTAGGGACCTCTTTGGAACTGCCACAGCAACACTACGGTCATCCTATGTGGGGACTGGTGACAAGAGTACTGCTTCTTCTATAAAGCTCCACACCCCGTAATTCAAAGAACCAATCCTAATTCCACATGGTCCAGTTGAGTCGTCATTATAGAAAGCAAAGAAAACAAAGTAAGCAATATTATAGGGACATAAAATATTTTACAATAACAGTATATCATAATATAAATTCTCTACCATACTTTCTGAAGCCCACAGGCCCATCTTTCTCTAATTCCTCACATATATTTGTATGACATTGGCAAGATATCATTGTGTATTTTTTTAAAGAGGTTCTAAAAGACACAGGAGATTTTAAGTATCATTATCTTTCTTTCCATTTCTTGCCTTTTTAAGGAATGACTGACAGTAGAATTTCCTCCTCATTCAGCCTCCCCTCAATCCTCCTGGAAATTGCCCAGTATCTGTATTACAGTGAAGGTTGTATACTTCTTTGTGGACTGATTTGTGTGTGCAGTAAGGATGGAGTGAAGAGAAGAATCCTCAATAAAAAGAGTAAATGTATACTTGCTATGATCACCTGGTTCTTTTTATTAGGCAGTTAAAATCAATTAGCTCTTAACAATAAAATCTATATACAATGTTTCCTGAAAGCTGAGAAACATTTTTATTTGTTGTATAGACTCGGACAATAAGAAAATAAAAAGGAACAACTTGTATTTACTAAATTTTCCTTGAATCACCTCAAACATCTAACTCCAGTCTTCAGATTCAGAGCACATATTTTCTACGCTGTTTTTTTTTTTTTTTTCATTTGAGATATACTAGTTTGTTATTTTGAGGCCACCTTACTACTTTTTAAGTACATAGTAAATGCCTACAAAATGGGACAAAGACTTACATATATAAACCCCTCACTATCTCTACCAGTGTTCCTTGGGAATAATAAGTTCTAATAAGGAGTTAATCAGCTTTGGCAATAAGTTTCACACTGAATCTTGGCTCCACATACCAGTTCATCATATTAGCAATTGTGATATGCCTGAGTCTTAGTTTCCTCATCTATGAAATTGGAAAACTAACTACTTCACAGTGTTGTGAGATTTGAAAATGATAAAATACATCAAACGCTTGGGTCAGTGTCTGGAACAAAATAGGTGATGAATAACCATTTTTGAATAAATAGGATTAAAAATATATATTGAAATAGCATTTATGATCCCTGTTGCTTTATACCATTTACATTCTTTAGCTGATGATTACGGTGATTTCACTTGTTACCTGGGCTGAAATTTCTTAATGAAATAACTTGTCTCCTGGGTTTCTCTTGCAATAAAAAGGAAATATTTTTTTTAAATTGTGATGCTGTGTTTTAAGAACTACATTTCTAATGGGAATAAAGATAATCTTCCAACAAAGAGTTTTAAAACATTAGGGTGTGATAGAAGGAAAATGAAAAAAAAAAATCTTTTTATTACCTTGCTGAAACCATGTATATAACAAGTCAGTTATGGGATGTGCCATAACTACAATCCCATTTAAGGAATTTTGCTCTACTACAACTACTGAGTTGGTAGAATTACATATCCACCTGTTATACTGAAAATCCATTTAGTTCCAAACAAGGTATATATATCTATATATGTATGACTATATCGTGACAAATATCGAGAAAGGGCCAGTGGGAAAGAGTAGGTTCATGAGAAATCTTTTGTGAGATAGCACCATTAGTACATGACAAGTGATGAGACCTATTGGAAATGGGTCTCTTGTTTTGTGTTCCAGAGCACTTTCAGTTTTAATAAGTTCTAGTTCTATCTACTAGAATTTATTTTTCTCTGAGATATAAGATGTCATTTTTTTTTCTCTAACTAGAGTAACTCAAAAAAATTTATGGCTCGCACATGAAAGAGTTTTCTAAAACACATTCCATATTTGACTTTAGTGAGAGGCATTCAGCAAAACTGCTGTTTAGATATAATGTAAATAAATGAAACATTATTAAATGCATT
>NW_011888807.1:11126524-11130006 GCF_000151845.1 Pteropus vampyrus
CTACTAGAATTTATTTTTCTCTGAGATATAAGATGTCATTTTTTTTTCTCTAACTAGAGTAACTCAAAAAAATTTATGGCTCACACATGGAAGAGTTTCCTAAAACACATTCCATATTTGACTTTAGTGAGAGGCATTCAGCAAAACTGCTGTTTAGATATAATGTAAATAAATGAAACATTATTAAATGCATTTTAATGTATCATAATAACATATAGGCAATGCATACATTTATTTTTCAAAATAAGAATTTAGGATAAAATTTTAATTCTTTGAAACACTTTCTAATTTACATTCAATTCTTTAAAATTTTTAAATCAAAATATTTAAATGTTTAAATTATTAGTTTTAACAAATGTCTGCAAAAATAGAGACCTACCTTCCAAAATATTATTTTTTATTCTTATTTTCATTCCTTTTCAACAACACTGAATACCCTGGGGTCTAAATTATCTTAATTAGATGCAATTAAAATAGATTGCTTTATCTGTTAATTAACAAACGTGGGACTTAGCAATACTGCAATAAACATCATGTCTCTTCTTTGAGAATTTGTTATATGTTTTACATTATTTATCTAAATCTCATTTACTATCAATTCCCTTGAATTTTAACCAACTCTGTGATTCCAATTCATATTTCAGCAAAAATGCATATAGGATCAGTCACAGACTTTTGTTTGTTCCCAAATGAATGTTGGCATTGCACCAAATAACCTGCTTTAGAAGATTCTTTGAGAAAATATTAAATGCAGGTAAGGTGAATGTACCCTTCATTTCAAATATTTTTTAATGTAAACAATATCCCAATGACTTGAATTGAAATTTAGATAAGTGGTCTGTGAGGAACCTATATTACATCTTTTCAGCCTGGGACTTATAATTAATACACTTTCTTCATCTTCTAATTCACATCAGAGTTTATGTCATTGGCCTGATATGGGTCACATAGTACCACAGGACTACAGTGACAGCAGGACTGTGCTGGTGGAATAGTTTTAGCATTAGGTTCATATGTTAAGAATTGTATACCTCATAATTTTCTCTTCTATCTCTTCAAAAGTGCTCCTTTATAGAACTTTCTCTGATTTGATTTATTCTATTTATATTGAAAACACCCAAGCATTTTTAAAACATATGATAAAATTCTTGCCTTGAAGCCATTTATTGACTTTTTAGTGAAATAATGCTTACATGAACACAGCCCTTGGGGAATAGCATAGTCTTTTCACTGATCTTACTGCCACCTCTCTCTCATTGCCTGAATCCTTTCTACATTCTTCCCACAAAATTTATCTTCTCAAACACAACTTTCTTTCTGTCATTTCTCTCTTCAAAAACCTTCAGTCATTCTGTAGGTCCCAGAGCAATTACTCTCCAGAGTGTTACAAGGGATTGTAAATCCATGTAGACACCTCGTACTGACTGTACACTAAATAAATATCATGTACAAATAGGTGTCATTACTTTCCAAATGTGTATGATGCTGTTAATTAAATATTAATTTCAAAAGCTACTTAATTTTTAAGTTTTAGAGATTATACACATTTCTCAACAATCTGCACTGGTATTTTTGAGTTTTTATTGTGTTCCAGTCAGAGTTAGATAAATTGATCTCATTTATTCCTCACACACACATACACACATACACATACATTCAAACACATGCACACACTGACATACAAACACACACACAAGAATGAGACACATATAATTGCTATCTTTAATTTGCGGCTGACAAGGTAAAGTTAAGAGAAGTTAAATAATTTGTACAGTCACATGTCTTGTAAGTAATAAATTGAGATTTGAATCCAAGAATTTCAACTCAGCTATGAATACTTTTAATTACACACTTAGTACAGCTACTAATTTTTTGGAGCCCATGTAATTTTTGTTAATAAAAAAATCCTTATATTTGAAAATTTTGAAAGTAGAGACTATAGAAAATTAAGCTCTTACTTGCCCTTATATAGTATTGAGAGTTATGTTACAATCATTTTCCAAATTGAGTTCCAAATAGTGTTATTTCAAATATTAATAAAGATGCAATATAAAAAGTTGTTTTATGGCCATTTAATTTCAGGAAAAACTGAAATTTTTATCTCCACACTGAAGATTTAATATGCGTATCAGTATATTACATTTTATAAAAAGCTCAATATGAATAAAACTGTCATTTCTCTACTTCAGGACATTCCAAACTAATTTGAGCATAGAACTCTAATTTTTTAGGACATTTATTAATATTCTATTGAATAGTGTTCTGCAGTAGGATGTTTGGGGGAACAAAGGATCCAAAAGATCAAGTTTATAATCTTATTCCAACTACTGTCTCAAAGAACTCCAAGTTTAACCTTGCAGATAACTTTCCACATTGTTCAGGAATATTTGATAAAAACTCACCAACTCGTGAGAACTTCTCTTTTTTCTGAATTCAGTTTCCAAGGAATCACACAATGCCTTGTGACATTTTTTACAAATCACGTTTCTACTTTATCTTACAAATCATGGTGTTAAGCCCTGTATACAAGTACTTTGTATAACTTAAATTCTTAGTTCACTTTTTACACATAGTAGGCACTCAAATACATATTGTTGTATTGGTGAATATAATCAAATGTTATTTTGTTATTAAAACAATATAAAATTTGTGTGACTAGGGAAGAGAACAACTTTTAAATAAGAAGTGCTGTCTCTTTTGTCTGTATTAGTTTATTCTAGGTTCATGTGGTCACAAACAACACCAAACCTCAAGGACTTTCAACAAAAAGGTTTGTCTTTCCTGGGTATGCTGTGATCCTGCTACAGTTCATCACTATTTGGAGGGTGACTAAAGAAATAGCCACTGTCTGGGGTACTGCATATGTCATGGCTCAGAAAAAAGATAACTTACTGGAACTAAGTGACAGATCTAAAAGCTTCTGATCAGAATTGGCATATCACTAGAGATCATATTTTGTGACCAAAGATGAAATCAATAAGATAATGAATATAATTATCTTACAAGAAAAGAAAGGGACTATTTCAAAACAATACTACCTACCACAGTAGTCTAATATAGAGCCTAAGTGATTGCTTTTAATGTTTGTTTTATTTCTGGAAACAAAAAAATTGAGTCAATATATTTTTCTGTATAATAAATGGTGCATATGAAAGCCAAATAGAGATATATTTTCAAAGTTATTTAATTCAAAACATAGAAATATATTGGTGAAAAGGAATTGGTACAGAAGGTAAAACTATTTTACCTACAAGTTTGCTTTTAAGACTAATTGGTAATTTAAGAATAAGCCAATATTTGTCCCTACTTTGTGTTCATTACTATGACAGATCGGGTATGGTAGAATTTAAAAAAATGTGTAGGTTAGGATCTATCTTTAAATGAAATATACACTTCAATGTACACCATTTTTACAGTTAGTGGTGAGGACATTTATTAAAAAAATAAATAAATTATTTGAGGTTTTAGTTAAATATTTAAAT
>NW_011888807.1:11130988-11133788 GCF_000151845.1 Pteropus vampyrus
GATTTCATTTATATGTAGAATCTAAAAACAAAACAAAACAAAACAAACAGAACACAACAAAAGCAGACAATAAAAACAGAGATCAGAGGGATGGTTACCAGAGGGATGAGAAGGGAGATGAGGGAAAAGAGGAAGGGGGATATAATCAATAATATTGTGATAAGTTTGCACAGTGACAGATGATTACTAGAATTAGTGGTATGATCACTATATTGTACACCTGAAACTAATATAAGCAATATAAGATTATATACCAACTATTCTTAAATTAAAAAAAAAATGTGAGTAATCTATAAAATCAACACTAGCCACTAGTTAGGTATGTGATTATGCAAATTGTTCTTTAGACATCTCTTATATGAAATGAGAATAATGATTTGTTTTGAAATATTGTTAATATGGATAAATATAAGTAAATACTCAATACTAGTCTTAGCTACTTATAGTAGTATTAATATAATTTTTATTTTATACATGTGCCAAAAAGTCATTTTATAAAACTTAAGACCTCTTGCTACATTTTATGTATAAAATCACAGGGGCTACCTTTGTAAAAATCTATAGTACTTTTTAGTCACAATTTGAATAGAAATTATCAATTAGGTAATTATTAAAGGATTCTGTATATTGATATATTGTCAATGGTTTTTGAAAGACTATTTTGAGTCATTCTTAAAATTAGATATCAAAATAGTTGTTTCATTAACAAATAAAGCTATTAAATATGGAGATTATAGAATGGTTGTATAGGTAGCAGATATAAATTCTACACAAAAACTAGTTGATTTTTAACATATTCAGAAAATTTTCAAGCATAAATGTTATTAAACTTAAATGTCAGAGGGGTAATGATTTCTCAAAAATATGTACTAAAAAGATGAAAGTAATGCATGCTTAATTTCCTAAAATCAAAGTTTTTCTCTGAGCTACAAATCAACATCACTAGTATTTTTCTGATTTCATTAGTCTTGCTGCCTGAAGTCTTTTGATTTTACTAGTGGGAATCAAACCCTATTGGACATGACAGCAAACCTAATAAGAGTGTAAAACAATCTAGAAAATGTGAAAAAAGCTTGTCATTTTTGTTGTTTAATAAAGTGATCTATAGTTTACGGTTTAGGGTTTTGTTTTTTTGTTGGTGTTTGCTTTTGCTTCGAAGAAGTTTTTACCCGCCCCCCCACATTTATTGAATGTTTTTGAATAAATCTATAACGTTTTTTTCTTAAAGAAACATATTTAAAAGTAATTGAAGCCTTTTCATCTATCATTTCAATGTTTGTATAGAATGCTCATATTGAAACTTTTTAATGTTTAAATAAAAATAGATCCAATAAATGGTCATTCCCATTTTCTGATTAATAACAGGGCTTTAAATAAGAGAAAAAATGCATGCACATATTGTGTTTTGCCTACAGCCTAATCACTCGTATTGTCTTTCTTGATTGATTTGTCTTTTGGTGGCAGCTAAACTATATGTTTGAAGATCTTTTGTATAGTATTAACCAGGAGATGGAAATCATGCCTTTGATTGCTACTAATAATTTATAATCATTTAGTTTAATTAGAACAGCTTCATCCCTTTTAAATTTCTGAAGAAAATGCCCTTTACATTTATTTTACCATTTTATTTCAAATAAATTTAAGTACGTAGTTATGGGAGAAGAACTATCAGCTTAGAATAATGTAATTACATTATAATTATTAAAAAGTAGAGTAAAACTATTTTCCTGTCTATGCTTCAATATATCTCAAATATTTTAATGAAAATTTTAAAAGTAAAAATCAGAAAGGTATTGAGATGCATTTTACTACAGAATATTTGCCTTGATAGTATGAGTATAATACAAAAATTAAACAATTCTAAAAATAATTTTAAAAATCACTTATTATAGAATTTCCTTAATTAATACTAAGGTTTTTTTAAAATTTTTTATCTTTTAACAAGATGCAGAGAAAATGGAGATGTGCTCTCTCAAAACTATCAAAAGCTATGTGTAAGTACCATAGATTTTGACACCAAAATTTGTACCAGTTGCTTTGCTATCTGCAAAAATTTTTCTTTCTTAGTTATTATCAGATCATCTTTATTTGTTTATTCTCTTTTAATTATAGACTTATTCACAAATCGTATAGCATATAATTTTTTTATTGTATGCATTAGATTAGTATATGCATATCTGTATATGTAGAGGTGTATATATTTGTATACATTGCATATGTTTTTATAGTAGTTACAAGTTTGAGCCCACTGGACTATAAGTTATATATCTGAGAATCCAGAAAGGGGAACTTTGTGCAATTGTTCTTGCCAAGCTTTCTTCTAAACCTAGTTGCTCAGGAAAAAATGACAACTTATGGATGAATATTTTTCTAGGCCAAATTCACTTTAAGTACTATGTTTAAAATTATCCTTATTTCTCCTAATCATTTCATAATTCTTTCATTACAAATAATTCTTCCCTCTCTAAATTCCAGTACGATTTTCATACACATAATGCATTCTGTCTAGGTTTGTAGCTATTTAAAGAACATTTAATGTTCTGCTTCTTAGAAATCAAGTCTGTGTCTGATTCTTATTTGTCTATTTAACATAGCATAACACCATGCTCTAAGCGCTGCAGGTGGAAACTCAATATGTGTTTAACAAATGATAGCATAAATAAATCAGTAACTACATAAAGGTAGTGATCCTTCAAGAATACTCAAAAATTATGAAATATCAAAATGACTGAAATCATCGCAAAGTTAACTGGAATAAAAATGTTATCTGAGTGAATTATCTGCTTGTCAGATATTATAA
>NW_011888807.1:11135518-11141549 GCF_000151845.1 Pteropus vampyrus
GCCACCCTTCATCTCTAACCTTTGGCAACTACTACTCTGTTCTCCATTTCTAAAATTTTGTCATTTTGATGTTACCCAAATAGAATCATACAGTGAGCAACATTTTGGGATTGATTTTTGCCACTCTGCATAATTAACTGGAGATTCATCCAAGTTATTGTATGTTTTATAATTTGTTATTTTTTTTATTGCTAAGTATGGTATGGACATACCAAAATTTGTAAATCTTTCACTCATTGAGGGACTTGTGGTTTGTTTCCAGTTATTGGCTATTATGAATAAAGGAATCTATTCTCTTGTCTTTTCATGTGTTACTAGAATATTTTGGAGAATTCTTTATTGAGAGTTACATAGTTTTTTAGGGATTGTTCTTTGTATTGCAATATACTTAAGCCATTAACTATAGTCAATATATATCAATATTTTATTACTTTGAGTAAAGTGTGAAAATCTTACACTTAGATCCATTTATCCTCCATACTATTAAATACAATTATCTTGAGTATTGAGTGGTGTTATAATTTTTGTTTTAATCATCACATTTTATGTTAAAAATGAATGAGTAGAATAGTCTGATATATTTACCCACATTTCTGCTCATTCGCTTGTCCTTTCTTTTTATCTGATGTTCCCAAGATTTCTTTTTTCATCATGTATTTTCTGTTGCAAAAACTTCCCTTAATCATTCTTTAAGGACAGGTCAGCTAGTGACAATTCTCTGAGTTTTTCTTTATCTGATAATGACATTATCTCCCCTTCATTCCTGAAGGACAGTTTTGTCAGTTACAGAATCCAAGATCAATAGTTCTTTTTATTTTTTTAACACAAAAAGATATTATGTTATTTTTTCTGATTTTAGATGAGAAATCTGCTATTATTAGAATGTATGCCCACTATGAATAATACGTCATTTCTGTAAGACTGCTTTCAATTTTTTTTTTATTTTTAGAAGTTTAATTTTAATATTTCGTTGCATATATTTCTCTGTGTTTATTTTGTTTCAGATTTACTCAGCTTGTTGCACATATGAGTCTATGTCTTTCACCAAATTGATAAGATTTTAACCATTATTTTCGTTGGATACTCTTCTGTGCCCCACTCTCTTTCTCTTTTCCTTCTGGTATTCTGATGGTACAAACGTAACAGTATTAGATAGACCACTGCTGCCTTCAGGATGTAAAGGTGATCCTGGAGGGAAAGAATTCTGCTTCAGAAGAGTTGGTGCAACCTTTACTTACTTAGATATTATCACTAATGCCTAAGAACTCCCTGGAGAAGCATTTTATATCCAGTATTGATGTCTTAGGCCTACTGTAACAAAGTACGACAAATTAGGTGCCTTAAAAAAAATGGATATATTCTCTCACAGTTGCCGGGGCTATAAGTTCGAAATCAAGGTATCCACAGGATCATGTTCCCTCAGAAAGCTGCAGTGAAATCCTTCCTGTCTCTTCCTCACTTCTGATGGTTTACTGGAAATTTTGTTATTGTCCTATAGGTCCTTGATTCTCTGTTCCTTTCTTTGGCTTGCACTCATAACTTTATTTCTGTCTTTGTTGTCACCTGGAGTTCTCACTGTGTTCCTTTGCCTTCAAATGGCCAAGTGTTCATCTTTTGTATAAGGACATGCCATATTGCGTTAGGGAACCACTCTACTCTAGCATGACCTCTTTTTAGCTAACTATATTAGCAATGGCCCTCTTTCCAACTAAGGTCACATTCTGAAGTACTGAAAGCTCAAAAACTTTTGTGGGATAGAGGAAACACAATTCAAAATATAACAATTCCTGGAGCTTGTATCTCCCTTGAGCTCTATTCTTTGTCATCTAATCAGTATATTTACTCCACTAAATTTCTTCTGTACTTCTGGATGTATAAATTTTGTATGATTACTGAAGATGTTTCTGTGACTAGTCTCTCTATAAATCTATGCCTACTACTAACATTTATCAGTACCATAATCACATAATAATTTAAATTGTTTTACAGAAAATGCTTCATAAGCACATATTTATATCCAAATTAAGATATTTTATACACATGTGTAATTACCAAATTTAATTATACCAAATCATTTAGTATTTCAAAGTGTTAGTAATTCTAATTTTCTGTTTTATACAGAGAACATCCTGCAATCACTATTATTGCTCAAATCCTGCCATGAAGTTTCCATTATGTAGTAAAATCCAAATTCCCTCCAGGATTTGTTAACCTCTGTACCTCTTACCCCTCTACCACATTTCCAACTATGATCAGTTTGTTAACTCTGCTCTATATTTATTACATTGAACCTATATTTTATAATCAAAATATATTAATATTTAAAAATAGATTTAATTTGAAAAAGTCATTGAGCCATCACTTGCTAAGTAGGAATTCATGTATAAATTACTTTTTTTCTTGTATAGATAAATATATATTATTTTTAATGATTACCAATGCACAGACTCTTATAATTTATAGATCATCAGATTTCAATCATATCACACACTTGTTCTCTTAACAAATCTAAACTTATTGCTGATAATACATTTGGCCAATACTACTGCTCTCAGTTTTGTAGAAATGTGATGTTTTAATTTTATTTGAACTTTGTTGTCTTTTATTCGGGTCACCTTTGTTTTATACAATTGTATTAAAGCCAAGCTGATGAGGAATTACCTTAAAAAATGTGGATAATCAGTTTGGGTCTTTCAAAAAGTAAAACAACCAAAATATGGTACTAACATTTAAATTTACTCAGGAAAAAAAGATTCAGAATCTGGCAGACACATGTTCTGACAACCAGAGTTTATTCTGTGGTAATATATGAATAGCTCAACAGCAACCAATATCTATATGAAATGTCTTTCAGTACAGTCTGGTTCCATGTTCACAAATCAACATTGTAAAGAAAAATTTGGACTCTAAAATCTGTTGATCTCAGGAAACAGAAATACTTAATATCAAACATAAGCAATCTGATTATCAGAAAGCCATATATCTTCCTTTAATATCTAAGTTGAAACTTTTTTGATTTCTTGGATAAATGAAAGAACAAAAACACTTCTGGATTTGGACAATAAATTTGAAACCTGCAATATGGCTAGAGGGAGAAGGAGGTACACTCTGATTCATGGTGAGCACACTAAGAAATCGATCTCTTTTAAGCCCTTGGTGGCAATAACTAGCCCTTCAAGCTACCACCTATATTTTATCATAGCATTTAATAACTTTGTCATATTTAAAATGGTACAATCATTGAAAGGACAAAGAGAATGGCCAAATAAATGAGAATGATAGAGGATTGTTAATCTTTGTTACTGGATAATATTTGAATTTAAATTTGTAAAATATAAAAATTTAAAAAATATAAAAGGGAATTTATGTCTTTTAACAGGAACTGAAAGATTGGATTATTTTTACATATTTGAAGGGGAATTATTTGTTTTGTGTTACATGTACTGAAGTGAAAAATTAGCATGAGGTTATGAAAATAAATTGAAAAAAAAACTATCGTAAATTAGAATGAAAAGAAAAGTAATTAATTGGTGCACTTTCAACTGCTTTTAAGAAAAACAATGTACTGGGGAAAAAAAGAGAATTAACACTGTGAAAAATAATTTAAATAGCAAAGGTCAAAAGTACAGATTTTACTGAGAGCAATGTTTTTAGATCAAGTGATTTGGAACAATGCAATAATATTTAAGTTATACAAATCTGGATACGGAATTCTATTTCTTCTCTTTAAAGTAGCTTTACAAATTATAAAATAAATGTCTTCTAAGAGTACTTCTAAATAAAATAAAAGATCAATAGATAATATTGCATTGTCATTCAGGTAACTGGCAATGCTACTTGATAAACCACAGCTGTTATTCCTTCATTCTTGAACTGTCAATAAACTGACTCTTGGTCATTGTGATGGTTAATTTTAAGTGTCAAGCTGTCTGGGCCATAGTCTCAGATATTTGGTCAAATATTATCCTAGATATTTCTGTGATGGTGGTTTTGAATGAGATTTACATTTAAATCTGTGGACTTTGAGTAAAGCAGATTTCCCTCAATGTATTTGGACTTCATTCAATCAGTTGAAGGCATGAATAGAACAAAAGCAAGGGTGGACTTCCTCTGCAACATTAGCTTTTTCTGACTTTCTAGCAGACTACCTTTGTATTCAGCTGCAACTCTTTCCTGAATTTCTAGCTTGTCAGCCTATCCCATCAGATTTTGGATTTGCCAAGCATCCACAATTACATGAGCTTGCATGGGCCTAAATCATTTGTTTAAGATGCTAAATTCAGAGGATATTCAGAAATCTGAAGAAGTTCTCATTTCCTGACTATCTTGTTGGAGGCCCAGTGATCTATGACATGTCATGACCCTTTCTGACTATGACTCTTAAAATTTCATGGGAAGATTATAAGAATTTAGTTTTATTAAATGCTTTAATGTTAAAAATATGCTTATTGCAGTTACTTAACTCCTTCGTCACAGGTAAACTGAATTGGACACAGGTGCATATTTGGGACCTAAATGACAAAAAAACACTAAAATTGGTAAAGCCAGTTTGTGGAAGGTCGAAATTCGCAGTTGTCCCAATCATTTCTAATCCTTAGATTTTGTGTGAGGCACATTTTAAATAACTTACTCTTCTATTGTAGGAACTCAGTCAGAGAGCACTTTAGGACAGTGAGCACAAAGTCTCTGAATGAACGGATCATCAGTTTAGAGATCATACTTGATCCTGATAGAAGAAAAAGCCTTGCACTTGCATATTAGTTTTCTATTACTGCTATAACAAATTTGCACAAATGTAGTGACTTAAAAGCAACACAGATTTATCTTACAGTTCTATAGGTTAGAAGTCTTGCGTAGATCCCACTTGGTTAAAACCACTGACTAGTTATATGAACAACTACCAAAACATAAAAGGTGTAAGCAATGTGTCCTTATTTTACAATATATACGTTCTAGTTTTAACTGATTTTACTAATATCAACTCAGAAATCAAAATAAAAAAGCAAAATTTAGGGGAAAAATAACATGTATTTAATATACCATTAACTTAAGCATAAATATTTAAACAGAAAAACAACAATATTCAATTTGATCTCAATGTTAATTTTAATCCATTTTCAGTATGAAATGCATAAAATTCTTAGAGAAAATTAACCTCTTTGAAAGACAAAGAACATTAAATTTATTGGCATTATTATAATTAAAATCTCTTTTATTAATATCTGTTTGTATCTAAGTATATTGACAGATGTCAAAGAAATGTGCAGAATCCTGTTCAAATTCCATATGAAGAGTAATGGGCTCTTCAGGTTGATAGATAGAAGGATAGGTTATTTTAAGAGCTTTATATTACTTGGGACAAATAGCTTTATACCTAGAGTCATCTATTTATTTTTCTCCCTAAAAGTAGTCCCATGAGGAGATTATATCCAGACATTTAATGACTTCTCACTTCTTTATCTTTTACACAGTTATCAAAGACATTGACATTGCTATTCTCAACTCTTTGTCTGGAAATACTCATTTCTCCTTGACCTCTTAATAATATTCAACTTTGTTGGCCACAAAGGACACATAAAAATCTCTCCATATAGATGATTTGCAGCTGGATTGTGAGAGCTCCATTTGTTAATGGGTAGTAAACCCCTTCTCCAGATTAGTTCAACCATAGAATTTAACAGAGGTGTTTAGAAATTTTGGTGCTTTTGTTTTCTATGCTTCTCTCCCCCATATCAAAATAGGCCCAGTAAAAAGGCTTCAATATGTGTACACTGACACATTTTCCTGCAGCTGCTGGAAAATTTTATATTTAGTCAGATTACTGTTCATTATTTAATGTAAATTTATTTCTTCAATTAAAAATAAGTTAAACAGCATTGGAAAAGCTAATATTGTTCAGTATTATAAAAAGTAAAAAAATATATAAAATGCTGAAATACTATGTATCTTAGTATGCAATTGTTTCTGTAGTTTATGAAGCCAATTTTAACAAGAATTCCAGAAGACACAGATAACTTATAAACACAAAAAT
>NW_011888807.1:11141871-11151715 GCF_000151845.1 Pteropus vampyrus
TTATGACTACACTGTTTTCTCTTTGTGACATTTTAATACCTTTAATTTTTTTTCAGTATATTTTTTGACTTCTTTTCTTTATGGTTGTTATATGCATAAAATGAACACCTTAATTATAAGCTGCTTCAGACTTATACTAACTTAATTCCAGTGAGATGTTAAAATATTATTCCTATAAAACTCTATTCCCTCTTCCCTTTTTTTGTGCTGTTATTGTTAGACATTACATCCATATATATTAAAATTCAATAATGCATAGTTAACATGTCAAGCATAATATATTCATATATATTAATTATGTCTTTTAACAAAACTGATAGAAGAAAAGAGAGCTAGTATATATTTATAAAGTATTTTAAAATATATTTTCTTATATATAATGTCTGGCTATTTTTACTGGTTTCTATGGATTCAAGTTATCTGGTTTCATTTCTTTATTCCAATACAGCTTTGTTTCCACTCAGATCCTTTGTGCTGTTAATATAAAATATATCACATTTATGTATATTTAGGCCCAATGGTACAATTATGTACCTATTGTTTATATGCTCTTTAAATTAATCACTAGATGAGAGGAAATTCACAACTACAATGTTTTCATATTTAACTAAATAATTAGCTTTATTAATGCTCTTTCTTTTTTATGTGGTTTTTAAATACTATCTGGATGTTAATAAATGGAAGCATATAACATGCTCATGGGTAGGCAGAATCAACATCATTGAACAATCTATAGAGTCAGTGCAATTCCCATCAAAATACTAATGGCATTTTTCAGAGAACTAGAACAAATAATCCTACAGTTTATATGGAACCATAAAGGATCCCAAATAGCCATAGTAATCTTGAGAAAGAACAAAGTTAGAGATATCATACTACCTGATATCAAACTATACTTCAAGGCAACAGTAATCATAACAGCACTGTAGTGACATAAAAACAGATACATTGATCAATGGAACAGAATAGAGAGCCCAGAAATAAATTCACATCTATACACTCATTAAATACATGAAAAAGGAGGCAAGAATATACATTGAAGTAAAGACAGTCTCTTCAATAAATGATGTTGGAAGAACTGGATAGATACATATAAAAAAGTGAAACTGGACCACCTTCTTATACCATATACAAGAATAGACTCAAAATAGATTAATGACTTAAATGTAAGACCCCCAAACAATAAAACTACTAGAAGAAAACATAGGCTGTGAACTCTTAGATATTGCTACTAGTAATTTCTTTTTGGCTATGTCTCCTCAGGCAAGGGAAACAAAAGAAAAAATAAATGGGACTACATCAAGCTAAAAAGTTTTTGTGCAGCAAAGGAAACCATCAACAAAATGAGAAGACAACCTACTGACTAGAAGAAGATATTTGCCTATGATACATCTAATAAAGGGTTAATATCTAAAATATATGTAGAACTCATACTGCCCCAAAACAACAACAACGAAAATGAATTAAATGGACAGAAGACCTGAATAGATATTTTTTTCAAAGAGGAAATACAGATGGCCAATAAACATGAAAAGATGCTTACTATCACTAATCATCAGAGAAATGCAAATTAAAACCACAATGAGATATCACCTCACACCTGTCAGAATGGCTATCATCAATAAATTAAAGAACAAGTGTTGGTGAGGATGTGGATAAAAGAGGACCCTCATACACTGTTGGTGGGATTGCAAATTGGTACAGCCACTATGGAAAACAGTCTGAAGTTTCCTCAAAAAATTAAAAAATAAATCTACTCTTTGACTCAGCAATTGTACTTCTGGGTATTTATCTAAAAAAAAATCAAAATACTAATTATTAAAGTTCTATGCATCTCTCTGTTCATGGCAGTTCTGTTCACAATAGCCAAAATAATGGAAGCAACCTAAATGCTTATCAACAGATGATTACATAAAGAAGTTATAGTTTACATATATATAGAATATTATTCAGACATAAAAAATGAAATCCTACCATTTGTAACAACATGGATGGCCCTAGAGGTTATTATTCTGAGTGAAATAAGTCAGACAGAGAAAGATAAATACCATATGATTTCACTTATATATAGAATCTAAGGAACAAAATGAACAAACTAATCACAAAGAGTCTCGCAAATACAGAGGACAATGTGGTGACGGCAAGAGGGAAGGGGAGTTGGCAGGCTAGGAGAAAGAGGTGAAGGATTAAAGAAGTACAAATTAATAGTTGGTCACAGAGATGGGGAACATAGCATAGGGAATGTACAGTATGTAGTAATGTAACAGCTATGTGTAGAACCAGAAGAGTGATAGAGTAATAGGGGGGATTGTTCCATAAAATAGATAGATGTCTAACCAATGCACTGTATACTTGAAACTAATAATAAAATAAAACACATAAAAATTAATAAATAAATAAATACTATCTGGTATTATGTATTTTCAGTCTGAAGAATTTTTTTAGTTTCTTTATTTTTTTTTTCCTTTTAGCATTTTGAATATGTCATCCCACTGTCTTCTGGCTTTTATTATTTTTGATAAGAAGGCAATTTTTAATCTTATTGTGGTTCCATTACATGTAACAAGTTGTTTTTCTCTCCTTTTTTCAAATTTTTTTCCTTATCTTTCAGTATTCTTACTATCCTATGGCTCAGCGGTCCCCAATATTTTTGGCACCAAGGACCAGTGTTGCTATGAGAATTTAATGCCTGATGATCTGAAATGGAGTTGAGGTGGTGATGCTAGCACTGGGGAGCAGCTGCAAATACGAATGAAGCTTTTCTTGTTTTCCTGCCACTCATCTCCTGTCTGGTGTAGCCTGGTTTCTAACATGCCTCAGACCAGTACAGGTCCATGGACCAAGGGTTGGGGACCCCTGCTGTAGCTGAATGACCTCTTTGCATTTAGAGTAGTTGAGCTTCTTGATTGTGCAACTTTTTAAAATAAAATTTGTGAAATTTTAGCTTTTATTTATTTATTTTTTTATTTATTTTTACCCATTTCTCTCTCTCCTCTCTTCTGATATTCCTATTATGGGATATGTTGATGTGCCTAATGGAGACCCACATTTCTCTGAGGCTCTATTTATTTTTTATTCTCTTTTCCTTTGTGTTCTTCAATTGTATAATCTCTATCAATCTGTCTTTGTGTTTGGTAATTCTTTCTTCTGCGGACTCAAAACCTGTTCAACAACTGCTGTTAGCCTCCAAGATTTGCCCATTGAATACTGTATTGTTTTCTTCAATGTCCTGGGGATAAATTGCTTCACAGTCTGATCTAATTAAATTCAGTCCCCTTGCAGAGGTAGTCTTTGAGTCCAGTCTCAAGGCTTGTTTTGATCCTATGAGGACTCTTCTAAGGTGTTTCTTTCCCTAGTTCTCTCGTTTAACTTCTGACTAGTCGATAATTTAGCTTGTTGATGTCATGGAGCTACCAGACTCTTCATAATTACTTAAAACAAAATTCTCCACTGTTTTTGATGGTACCCTTAAGCTTGCCTTTTGACAAGGAAAGTCACTCCCTTTATAGAGAGTAAAAATGCGCCTTCTGTCCTGGGATAATCTTCTGTGCTACTGAAGCTGGACAGCAGAAATTATAGTCCATTTCTTTTAGAGTGGCATTGTGTATGCATAGGTCACTGGATGGCGATAATAGCCCCTGATATTCTCAACTTTCTTCTCCCATCATGAACGCATGCCCTATGAACAAGTTATGGCAGGGGTGATTGGGGTCTACAAGTCTTTTCTTGCTAGAGTAGACATTCCACCCTACAAGTGGGTTCTGGTTTGAGAAGGGAGTTCCAACTTTTCGGCTTCTCTTACCTAGAATAGGACTTTCGCAATATAAAAACTGGGAAAGTGGAGGTAGGTGTGACAGGTCTTCTCATTCTATGGAGATACCATGACCTTAGATTGAGACCTAGTGGAAGTGAGGGGCGGAATCTTTTGTTTGTGGCTACATATGCCAGGGGTAGAACTTCCCAGTTCCTGAGCTGAGGCAGGTACAGGGGTCAACAATGAGACTTTCACTCTCTTTACCCAGAATTAGAATAATTTCTTAAATAACTATTCTGTTCTTTCTTCCTTTTTTTTTCTTTATTTTTCTGTATGCCTAAAGGCAATTGACAGATATTTTATTATTATAATTTTTAGCAGTTATGGTAGTTTTGCCGTGAAGAAAGTCAAAATACACAGTCAAATTAAGAATTTCTGAAACATCCAGGGACAGCTTACAGAGAGTTCTTGCTTAGTTGCAAAAGAAATCCTTTATCTCTAGGTCACAAATCATCAAAATATTCAAGATATCCTAGTCAGATAAACAAAGGCACAAATATACTGAAATGATTTATATCTCACTAGCTACATAGGTAAAACAGATGAAGATGCAGAAAAAATATATTCTATACATTTTTAATTAAAAAAATATAGACAAACTGATACAAGAAATGTTCAAGTAGGTTTCAAGCTTTAAGTAGCATATTATATAATATGCCATATTATATATAATAATCAATATTAGGGTATGTCATTAGTATATTTCCTAACAATCAGTGCCATAGATTCATACACCTCAGAAGATAATCAGAGAGCTACCTCAGATCAGCTGCAAGTTAACCTTAACTTTATACAAGTTATACAAAGAAAACTGTTAGAGGCAGCCCATTCCTATTTTATTAGAAATAGAATCAGTATACATACATACATGTTGATCTTTTACTTTCCTTTTCTTTTCTTTTCTTTCTTAAAATTGTTTCATTTCTGTTTATAAATGAAGTAGAAAGAAAAGAAGATTAGAGAGAGACCAGTAGATTCTCAATATTTGATAATAGGTTATGTCAGTGGTTTAACAAAGTAAATGTTTGGTTGTCATTCCTTTGCATTTAAAATAATATCAGGAGGATATGAGAGTTTTACTACAGCTATATTTTTTCATTGCATATTAAATAGCACCTATCTTTCAAAATGTGTTTTATTTTAATACATTTAAATATATTTTTAACTTTTCACCTGGATTTATAAGCTAATTCTCCTATTCGGTCTATGCATTTCCTATAATCCTACAAATTTGATGTTAAATGATTATTGGAAGGGCTGCTCAAAAAAATAAAAGATAAAATTTTCAATTTGGATGATTAATATATCTACCTTTATATAATAAATACGATATGCTAATAATTTAGTAAGTTCAAATAAATATTATATAAAAACAAAATAAGTTAAAATGTTTGTATTTAGTTGAGGTATTAACAATATGCTCATAATGAATCTGTTGGAATTTTAAAATGTGTCCATTTAAGCATATTAGAATATTAATGTGTAGGATATTGGAATATTTTTATATTTGGATATATAACAAAACAAAATATAGAAGAGAATTAAGACTTTTAATATTAGTTTAGAGTATTAGTTTAGAGTTCCGCTACTGAATTTTTCTTCAGATCTGCATATTTCATTTTCAATTTAACATGTATATATTAAATATTATATTACACATTGTTTTACATATATGTTTATATGTGTTATCTTTTAAAGAGCAAACCATCACTGTTTTTAGCACAGCATAGTGGTAATACATCATATAATAGTTCACAAAACCATATGGATATACAACATAAAAGTAAATGTTTCCAGGTTTACCCTGTTTTTTGTCTCTAATTGGTTATGAAGGATGTTTGAATCTCTGCAAAATCTGATCCCTAATATTTCTGGGAAAATTTAACATGTTCTTGTTTGGGGTCATAAAAATATCTGATTATTTAATATTCCACAAGTCAAGGTCAAAGACTTAACCTCAAAAGAAACTTTTCCCTTAGTGTTCTCTTTTATTAAACCATTAGAAGTCCCAAGTTAAAGAGGCTATTCTTTGGCAATAGTTATCATGAGCCATGTGTTTTATATTTATTATCTAATTTTCCATTCACTACTTAATTAAATTTTTTTTTAAAAAGTGATATTCTTCCAGGAGAGAATATAACTTGTTCAAGGTCACATACCTAATAAATGATGAAGCCAAAATTTAAACATAGATCTTCCAGATTTCAAAGTCTCTCCTCTTCTTACAATAATAGGATGCTTCCCTTCAGAAAGTATACCTCATGGCCAAACTCCTGCAATATCAGCATTTAATTTAATTACAAAAAAATTTACCTGAGTTACAATAAAAGAGATGCAATATTTTTATAGCAGAAAAAAATTACAGGGTGCATCTACGGGAAATATTAGATATACCACAAAGAAATAAGTTATTAAAATATGTATAATAGTTTAACAAGTAATTGTTCTCTTAGTAACAAGTATATTGAAAATGTCACTTAAAATGTTGTCAATCTTTTTGTTATATTTATCCTATATAATCACGCAATGTGAAAAGTGTTATTTGGTTTGGGGAAAACAGAATAAAAAATTATAAAAACATTTTTATCGTCACTTAAACCCTAATTCATTTGAAAATGTATCTTTAATATAATTGTGCCATTAAATCACAAAAATAGAAATTTCTTTAACAGCAGGATGTTATCTTTTATTGAGGGCAAACAGCAGGGTTGCTGCTAATGAGAACATCATCAACTTATCAGCAAAAGGTCAACCTAAAGAGCTCTTTACCCAGTGTATCCCTAAGTAGTATTTTTTTTTTTTTTTTTGCCTTTGATAGAATATCACACTGACAAGCTAGACTTATATGTGGCTATATTATTATGAATCAGTTTCTATTTTGACAAAAAATATATAATTTCAAGATATACACTGAAGTTGGTACACATTATTCAAAAACTAATTTCTTTTCCTAAAATGAATATTAGGCTTATTTTGGTGACTTCTTGTTGCTGTTCTTTTGTTTTTTAATATTTTGATATTGTATTTAAGTGAATCCTCCATTCAAGAAACTGGAAAGTGTAAAGGTATTTTAAATGGGTTAGGACATAAATTTGGATAAAGATAGGCCTGTGTACAGGCTGATCTGATTCATATTCTTATTCTATTACTCTCCTGCTCTATGAATAGAAAGACAAAATAGTAATCAAAATAATAATATTTATTATGAACTTCTTTCTTCCATGCACTGGTGCAAATGTTTTATAAGCACCTATTCTCAGCAAGCTTACAATAATTATAATGATTAACTTCCATTTGCTTTTCTGTAGGTTTTTGAGAACTGTTTTGGAGCTCATAAGAGTTCACTAAATATTTTATTAGAATTGCTTTACTAATGGCATTTACTAATTAGATTCAAACATTTAGAATATAAGGATATAGAAAGTTGTTAATTATATCATCTGAAAGTCTATGCTTAAACCAGCAAAATATAACAAAAAACTATTCAAATTAACAACAACAACAATAAAATTAACCACTGATTCTCTAGTAGGGACCGTGGGCAAGGGATTTCATTCCAGGTATCTCATTTTTCAAACTTGATCTCTCTGTTTGTGTTTGAGAAAGAATGAACCCAAAGAATTGGCTGAGAGGATAATGTAAAAAGCAAAATTAATTCAAACCTCATTTCTACCTTACTTTTCTGATGTTATGATGGTTAATTTTTTGGATAAACTTGGATAAGCCATAGTACCCAGGTATTTAGTCAAACATTAATTTATATATAGTCTGAAGTATTTTTAAATGAGATTATCATTTAAATCAATATATTTTGATTAAAGCAGATTATCCTCCATAATGTGAGTGGACTGCATTCAATCAGTCAAAGGCCTGAAGGGAAAAAAATACTTATGTCTCGCTCTTTTTTTTAAAATTTTATTTTTACTAAACTATGGTTGGCACACAATGTTATCTTAGTTTCAGGTATGTAATTAAGTGATTCTACATTTATATATCTTACAATGTATACCACCATACATCTAGTAACCATCTGTCATCTTGCAAAATTACAATATTATTAACTATATTCCCTGTGCTGTGAACTACATCCTTATGGCTTATTTATTTTATAACTGGAAGTTTGTACCTCTTATTCCCTTTCACCTTTTTTTCATCATCCCCCCATCTCCCTCCCTTCTGGCAACCATTTGTTCTCTGTATCTATGAGTTTGTTTCTGTTTCGTTTTGTTTGTTCATTTGTTTTGTTGTTTTAGGTTACACATATAAGTGAAAACATACACTGTTTGTCTTTCTCTGTCTGACTTATTTTAATTAGCATAATATTCTCTTGGTCCATCCATGTTGTTGCAATTGGCAAGATTTCATTATTTTACTTTTTACAACTAAGTAGTATTCCATTTGTGTATGTTCCACATCTTTATCCACCCATCTATTGATGGACTTCGGTTGCTTCCGTATCATGGCTACTGTAAATAATGAAAAAGTCAACAAGTAATAAGTGCCGGTGAAGTTGTGGAGAAAAGGGAACTGTGTGCACTGCTGGAGGGATTGTAAAGTGAAAATTTATCTAATATTAATTATTTAACCAATGTTTTTATGGGCCTAAATACCTCTTAATAGGCATGAAATAGTATGTGTCAAGAAAAATTTGAATAATGAATTTTAGATAGTTAGCTTACCACTCTCAGATATTCTCTTACAGAAATTTGTTCTCTTTCTTATTGAGACATTTTGACAGAAATGATATTGACATAACAAAGATAAATATAATCTGAAAGCATGATGTTGTTTGATCTATTCTCTCCATTGATTAATACATAGAAACAGAAACATGTGACTTGTAATTTAGAAAGAGGCAAACACTTTGTCAGGTTTGTGAATTAATTTAAAAATCCGATGATGAAAGTTTAGGAAAATTTATACTGCAAGTAGTAGAAAAGTAGAGCTTTTATTCTCTCATTTAATATTTTGAGAAGTTCTGTCACTTCAGTTCAGTATTTCTTCATCTTGGCTGTGTACTGGAAATACCTGAAGAGCTTTTAAAACACATTGTGTCCACACTGTAAACAAAAGAGTTAAATCAGAATAGCTGGGGGTGTTACCTAGTATCAGCATTAAAAAACAAAACAGAACAAAACAAATAAAAAACAATCAAAACTTCCCCATGTGATTATATTGTACAGTCAAAGTTGAAAACCACTTCTCTAAACTGAATGTCTAGGACCATGACAAGAATTCACTTCCTATGGTTTAAGTCCTTATAACAACCTATTTGGAAAAACTTCAATTGGAGGATTAAATTCTTTCATGCTTAGTAGATAGGCAGGCAGTCAAGGATTCTTGGACAGAACTTGTGTTAAAAAATGAAACAAAAGTCTTTTTTGTTTTATTTTTCTTCTTGGTTATCATATAGTTATTGCTTCTGTTCATGTTTAGTAACACTCCATTACACGTTTCATGTGTTTAAAAGAACAATAAAGACTTCAGTTTGTGTGTTAGAAAGATAGAAGTGAGGATATTGCTCAGGTTACAACAGATTACAAAATGAAAACACACTTAGTCCTAACAAATAGTACAGTATTTGTAGGAATATAATAAATATTATGAAATTTTATCATAAATGTTAGAGTTATAAGAACTCTGAAGAAGTATACACTGAAGGCTTAAAATCTTAAGGCTTTAAGAAGCTGTCATAAGAAACACAATTAAGAAGCAATCACAAATTTTAGTGATACGACAAATTTTAGATAGTAATGTGATATTTGATTTTATGTGTCAACTTGGCTGAGCCATAGGGTCCCCAAATATTTTGTCAAACATTATTCTAGGTGTTTTTTTGTGAGGATGTTTTGAATGAGTTTAATACTTAAATCAAAAGAGTGAGTAAAAAAGCTGTCTTCCTTAATGTGGGTGAGACTCATCCAGTCAGTCGAAGAATAACTGAATAAAACAAAAGACTGATCCTTCCCCAAACAAGAAGGAACTCCTCCTGCCTGACTGCTTTGAGCTTTGTCTGTTCAGTTTCTTTTG
>NW_011888807.1:11151956-11157891 GCF_000151845.1 Pteropus vampyrus
CTTGCAGTCCCTTTATGATTTCAGAAACAATGTTGACTTGATGACTTGATGACTTAATGACTTAAAACTTGATGACTTAAAACTTCTAGTCTAACAGAATTACAAAGAAAAATTATTTGAAATTTTTTTTCTACAAACACATTAAATAATATATTACTTATAAATAGATTCTTTTAAAAATGTTGTACATGGATTTTAGATAATATTTAGTCAATATTGGTGAGTACATCCTATAAGAGTTAGCATATGCCATATTTCTTAAGTTACAGATCTTAACTCTGAGGTGTGCGTCCAAGAAGATATCAGTTATTGAGAGTTATTTAACCATTTAGAGAATATTACATAAAAGTTGAGATACAGAAACCTGTGCATGTCTCAGAGCCTAGTGCCACACATTTTCCTAGAAATAAATAAGATTACAAAATTAGACATATTAAAATTCTGTAAAGTGAAGACTGTCACCATATTTTTCTACAAAGCAGCTTATTAAATAAATCAATTACATAATGAGTTAATCTTTAACCTGTGACTCTTTTGCACTAATCTAATGTTTATTTTAGTACATTTTGGTCATCCACTTACTAGCCTAAATAACTTAATCATATGATTCTGAAAAGAGAATTGACAACCAGTAAAACTTAGGGCGATTAAAATTGAAAAAATGTGTCTCTAATCTATTATATTGCTAATGTAGGTATCCTACTTTGTTTGGGCTGCTATAAAAAAATACTACAAACAGAATGACTTTTAAACAAAATATATTTATTTCTCACAGTCCTGAAGGCTGAAAGTCAGAAATAAAGGCACCGATATGGCCAGGTGAGGACCCTTGCAGCAAGCACACTTTTCATCGTGTCCTCACATGGTGACAGGGGCTAGGAAGCTCTGTGGCGATTTTTCGATAAGGGCACTAATTCCATTTATGATGGCTCTACCCTCATGATCCAAGCACCTCCCAATGGCCCCACTTCTGAGTACCATCACATTGAACAGTAGCATTTTACCAGAAGAATTTTGGAAGGGCACAAATACTCAAACCAAAGAGGAAGGTATAACCACTGTGCTCTCTGACCTAACCATATTAGTTTTATAAAATAAGATAGCATGCTAGAAACAGTTATAGAAAGGAAAGGTCAAAGAACTGATGAATGCAATTTTTTCATACTTCTCTGGTTTATAGCAACACTTTTTGCCTAGTAAATGACAGTGCCCTCCTTCATGACGGAGTGAGTGTCTTCATCTCTCAGCTCTGGGTTTGGATACATGTGTGCTTTGCTCAAATAAAAATTTGATCCTAGGCTTCAAGAGAAGCTTTTGTATGTAAGATTCCAATACAATTTTGTGTTCCTGGCATTACCTTGAGGACATGCTTCAGCTGTTCCGCTGTCCTGAGAGATGTAAGATGTGAGATGAGATGCATAAGGAAGAGCTGAGTGTAGCCAGCTTCCCAGTATACGTCAGCTGAGCAAAATAACTTAACTTTTCCTATGAAGTTTATTTTACCAATTACAAAACGGTCCTCTGTAGTAATGCTTGTGCCTCAAGTAGCTATCACAAAGTCATTGGTTTATTCAAAAACATAAGACTGTGACACATATAGACCTAACTAAAGAATAAGAAATGTATTTATACACACAATCCAACATGAACAAAAATGTTGAACAGTTTGATCTGTTCTTCTCTTTTGCCTATGGGAAGAAATATAATCACCTTCCTTTGTTCTAAAGTAACTGCTCAATAAATAAATAAATAAAAATAATGATTAATATTTGGAAAGGCTATACTACCAGCAGAGATTAGGTAGTATGATTTCTTCAATCTTCAGAACATACATTTATTCAGATGTGCTTTGTAGACGAGTGTTTTGATCTTTGGCTAGGATATCAGGCAGTTTTTCAAATAAATGTGGCCCTTTATAATCTTAGTGTAAACATCATTATCTTTTCTACTTTTGGGTAGGCCTTTCACCCTTCCCAATACATAAGAGAGAAGGGAACATTTAAATTTCCAACCTAAGGCAATAATTGCTACTTGAAAAGTGTCAACTCATTTATGATTTTTTTACATGTTTGCCAAAATTACAGTTATTTTATAATGCTTAGGAATGATCCAAAGATGATCCTCATAGTTCTGCTTAATTATCCACTAAAACAGATTTAATATATTAATATTGGCTTTGCCTTTTTTCTATTTCTTTTCTTGTTTAAAGGACAGTTCTTACTGTGATTTAAATTAGCCTTCAAATTATAGTTTCCTGAAAGTGTTTATGGTATAACTAACACCAGATACTTATTTTAACTGGAAACAGTAATACTGTTTATGTTTATATTTTCTTTAGCAATTTTGACTGTATATAATACAGATACAAAGCAGAGCTAACCAAAATCAAATTGTGAGCAACCAAAATACAACTCAATTCCACAAATATATATTGAATACCCAATATTTGCCAGGCACTGTTTTAGACCAGCAATGAATAGAATATATTTCTCCTTTCTTAGAAATTATAATCTGATAGACATTTTCTTCAATTAATATGTAATTGTTTAATTATTAATGCATTAACTAATTATTCAATTAATTAATTAAATTCAACAGGGACTTATTTAACATATGCTTCGTGTGAGGTCCTTTTTGACAATGGGGTTCAGCATGAAAAGAGATAACGTATTTCTACATGGATCACATTGATTTGGGATTTGGAAAACAGGTAGTAAATAAAGAACAATTAAACAAGACATTATAAGTTGTAAGCAGTATTATATTTTTAGAGAGAAGAAAAAGTAATTTGGAGAAATCATATGTAGAATGATCTTTGGTGGTCTTTCTAAAGCAATGCTATTTGTACTAAGAACTGAGAGACAAGAAAGATCTGGACACACAGAAACTTGGAAGAACATTTCAGCAAATGCAAACCATAGGGAACAAACAAACTATGAATATGTGAACTGATGTCCTAACACAATAGTAATCAAGGAAGTGAAAATTTAGCAACAATTAGGTATGATTTTATACATTAGCTTGGGAAATGTTTTAAAGTCTGACAACATACGGAGAAGTGAAAACTCTTATACACTGAGAAAGTTAGAGATAAGTGAAGATCGGTTAAAAAGTATCCTCCAAATATATAGATGCTATGTTCTGTGATGCAGTTTTCTTTCTATAAACACTAGGGAAATGTTTATGTATTTACAATAATGGTCTCAGTTACATAGAGTTCAATTGCTAAAGAATCACAGGACCCAAAATAACAATGTTGACAAAGCTACAGTTCATTGCAGGAAAAGAATACCACACACTAATGACATTAAAGGAAGGGTGTATGACCATGCTTAAGAAATAAAAGAAATACACCACAGTGAAAGAGAAGGGTAATGATGAAATACACAGTGATGAACCTAGGTTCTTCCTAGATCTTGAGAACAGTGTTAAGAAATACATTCTTTTTATCCTGAAGACAATGTAGAGCCATTTAATATTTTAACTAGAGCCCATAGGTAATCAGAATTGTATGGTGCCAGAGAGAAGGTTACTCCAAGAAGAAATAGCTAATACAGCACCCTCTTATTGCAGAAAATGTTGCACACACCCTCCTTAAGCAGAGATAAGCAAGTAGGTTTGCTTAGTGACTAAAAACCAAGTTTTTAGAAACAAATAGAAGAAAGCTTAAAGACAAGATGTCTATCTTACTAGCTTAAGGCTTTTAAAAAACGTTTTAAATTTTCTGAACCTCAAATTCTTAATTTGAAAAATGATACCTACCACACATACTAGGAAGACTGTTTCATATAACCATTTAAGTAAAGTTCTTAAGAGAAGCCAATAATATAGCAAGAACACAATAAATATATGTTGTTATTATTATTTATTAATAATGGGGAGAATCATAGGTATTACCACTGGTGCAGTGGTACTGGGATTTACATTTTGAAGAAAGTTCTTAGATTATATATTATAAATTCCACAATATACATATAAGTTCTGAGATCATATATTATAAACTCCACAATATACATATTATAAACTCCACAATATACATCTGAGATAATTAAGAAATCTCTCCTCAGGTATCAAGGGTTTGTTGCAAAGCTGCAGTTTAAGGGAAGATACAAGAGGAAAAAAAAAAAAGCCAGAAGTTATGGGTACTTACAGTGCAGAGATGGGCTGCCAAAGGGCGACTACTGAGGTGTGTGGTGCTTAAGGTGGCAGATTTCCTCTTTTCACTTGGATTCACTCATCTGAACTGACATTTTAGAGATCGAGATGTAATATAACTCTGATTATCAGGGAGATATGTCCAACTGGCCAGCACGACTTATCTTCCCAAGGATTATGTGAGGGCTCAATATCACCAGAAATGTGAGATGTAAAGAAGGAAGCAGCTTTGGCTCATGTTTAATAGCTTTTCTTTATGAGTGTTACACAGCTATACTTATACCGTTTACATGGTGAAGGGTTTTCTCTGTCATTTTTGTTTGTTTGTTTATTTGTTTGTTTGTGAGGTTTGGTATTGTGGAAAAAAAACAAAATACAATGAGAGAAGAAGCTTAGATTGCAGATACAAAGAGGTTAGGTTTATGATTAGGTTTGAGTCTTGTAAGAACAGAGGTTATGTTTGTTAACACAGTCATTATTTGAGTAGCTGTTGAGAGTCACGTAAAATTGAAGGGACCTCATTTCACACATTATAGGAAAACTAATTCTCTTCTTTTCTCTAAGGAATCCTAATGAGATAGGGAGATTGTATTTCTCTTGCTGCCTCTGGCTCTGAGCATCTGCTTCTTCTCTTACGTGTTGATCTTCCCTAGACAGAGCCCTAATACATTTAAGCTCCAGATACCTATCTATTTTGTTCAAGACTCCTTTCCTTTTTCTGATATCTTTTTTTTTTTTTTTCTCACAGCTTTCATCTTTGCTTTAATCCCAACTTCGGAAAAGAAAAATGAGTTCTATCATTGGCAAAATTTTTGTTTAGCAAACACTCAAATATGTTCCAAACATCAAGACCTATATGAATCTGGTAGAATATCTCATAATATGTCACCAAAAACAAGAAGAACAAGAAAAAGGAAGCTATTGGTATTGGCTTCAACTTACTCTCCTGGAAAGAAATGCTAATGCTTATTTATCTTATGATGAAATGACCAAGTAATGGTGCTTAATGAGTTGCCATAGTTCAAAACCTTTAGATAAGGATGGAATAGTAGTAGAGAGGCATGAATAGGACACTATTGGAAGCAGATATCATTGAAGAGTTATGAGTGTTATGAGAGGTCTGGACTGTCAAGTGGAAACGAATGAGAATCAGTGTCTTTTCATGATGTCTGGGAATCAGTGTTAGGAAGAACAGCAGTTTATGAGTGAAGCAGATAGAAAGGAGCCTCAGATTGTATTTGACGAAGGGCTTTCACTTGGCTATTTGAAATTAGAGATGACAGTTTAAACCAGTGGATCAAATATATATTAAGTAATAACAGACTGCTATTGATAAAAGTGACAGAGAGAAATTTGTATGTAAGATGGACTATTTGAAATATAAATTTTAATTGCTAGAAGTAAAGAAAAAATCAAGAGAGGAGCTAGAGGACAAAATTGAGGAAATCTTCCAGAATAGAAAAAAATACATACTTTGCAATAAAAATCCAAAGTATTGAGAGATTCATATAGGAAAATCTAATACTATTAATAGACATTCTAGAGAGAGGAAAAAAAAAAAAGGATGGTTGAAATAAATAACGGTAACAATAAAAATCCAAAGTATTGAGAGATTCATATAGGAAAATCTAATACTATTAATAGACATTCTAGAGAGAGAAAAAAAAAAAAGGATGGTTGAAATAAATAACGGTAACCCTTTCCTTAAACAAGCATCTTTTGGCCAGCAGATTGCTAAATGAAATGAAATGAAATGAAATGAAATGAAATGAAATGAAAT